>NC_061817.1:22144124-22211829 GCF_021462225.1 Girardinichthys multiradiatus | reverse complement strand
GCAGTAATAAATTATCAGGTTTCTGGATCTGAATGACCGTTGCTATTGCTACAGTGCAATTGCTGTAACTCCACAGCAAATAATAAAGATAGAAACTGGTTATCCAGAGAGCTGAAACACATATTGATCCTAATCCTTTATCAAACTAATGAGAATAAAGTGCCATCTGCTGGACAGTAAAGTGGTTCTTTGGACTAAGTCTCACCGTGACCTTTGGACTCTAAGGACATAATGCAGCTCTTCCTTAAAGGGTAAACATCTGGAGTTGGGCCCCTTCTAGTCTGATGGTGTTACACCACCATCAGAGACGCTTATCACGCCGTCCCACGTGCTGCACTGGGCCAATCCGACCACATCATGGTCCACCTGATTCCTGCATACAGGCAGAAACTAAAGCTCTGCAAACCTGTTGTGAGGACGACAAAGAAGTGGAGCAGTGAGGCTGTGGAGAATCTCCAGGCGTGTTTAGGCTGTACAGACTGGGATGTGTTCAGGACTACTACCAACAGTCTGGACGAGTACACAGAGGCTGTGACTTCCTACATCAGCTTCTGTGAGGACAGCTGTGTACCATCATATACCAGGGTGAGTTACAACAACGACAAACCCTGGTTCACAGCTAAACTCAGAAGGTTAAGACTGGATAAGGAAAAGGCCTTCAGGAGTGGGGACAAAGACATATACAGAGAGGCAAAGTACAAGTTTGGCAAGGCAGTGAAAGAGGCCAAACGACTGTACTCTGAGAAGCTCCAAAACCAGTTCTCAGCCAACGACTCTGCGTCTGTCTGGAAAGGGCTCAAGCAAATCACCAACTACAAGCCGAAAGCCCCCCACTCCATCAACGACCGACGCCTCGCCAACGACCTGAACGAGTTCTACTGCCGCTTTGAAAGACAAAGGGACAGTCCTGCAACCATCTCCCACGACGCCCCCCAACAGCTGCAGCCACAATCCACCACCCCCATCTCTCCAACCTCAAGAGGGGCCTTGGCACCTCCAACCCCCACCCTGAAGTTCCCCCCCACCAGCCCCCGACCCACGCCGAGGACGGCTCTTTCCATCCAGGAGAGGGACGTCAACAAACTCTTCAGGAGACAGAACCCCCGGAAAGCTGCTGGTCCGGATTCTGTCTCACCAGCCAGCCTGAAGCACTGCGCTGATCAGCTGTCTCCAGTCTTCACAGACATTTTAACACCTCACTGGAGACATGTCATGTGCCAGCCTGCTTCAAGTCCTCCACCATCGTCCCTGTTCCCAAGAAGCCAAGGACCACAGGGCTTAATGACTTCAGACCCGTCGCCCTGACCTCTGTGGTGATGAAGTCCTTTGAGCGCCTTGTGCTCTCACACCTAAAAGACATCACCGACCCCCTCCTGGACCCCCTGCAGTTTGCCTACAGAGCCAACAGGTCTGTAGATGATGCAGTCAACCTAGCCCTTCACTTCATCCTCCGGCACCTGGACTCCACAGGAACCTACGCCAGGATCCTGTTTGTGGATTTCAGCTCTGCCTTCAACACCATCGTCCCAGTTCTGCTACAGGAGAAGCTCTCCCAGCTGAGTGTGCCCGACTCCACCTGCAGGTGGATCACTGACTTCCTGTCTGACAGGAAGCAGCGCGTGAGGCTGGGGAAGCACGTCTCTGACTCCCTGACCATCAGCACCGGTTCCCCCCAAGGCTGTGTTCTCTCTCCTCTGCTCCCTGTACACCAACAGCTGCACCTCCAGTCACCAGTCTGTCAAGCTTCTGAAGTTTGCGGACGACACCACCCTGATCGGACTCATCTCTGATGGTGACGAGTCTGCGTACAGATGGGAGGTGGACCATCTGTTGGACTGGTGCAGCCAGAACAACCTTGAGCTCAACGCTCTAAAGACAGTGGAGATGGTTGTGAACTTCAGGCAGAACCCAGCCCCACCTGCCCCCATCACCCTCTGTGACTCCACAATTGACACTGTGGAATCTTTCCACTTCCTGGGAACCATCATCTCCCAGGATCTCAAGTGGGAGCCAAACATCAGCTCCCTCATCAAGAAAGCCCAGCAGAGGATGTTCTTCCTGCGGCAGCTGAAGAAATTCAACCTGCCAAAGACTATGATGGTGCACTTCTACACAGCCATCATTGAGTCCATCCTCACCTCCTCCATCACCATCTGGTACGCCGCTGCTACAGCCAAGGATAAGGGCAGGCTGCAGCGTGTCATTCGGTCTGCTGAGAAGGTGATTGGCTGCAGTCTACTGTCGCTCCAGGAACTGTACACCTCCAGGACCCTGAAGCGGGCAGGGAAGATTCTGGCTGATCCCTCCCACCCCGGTCACAGACTCTTTGAGACTCTCCCCTCTGGCAGGAGGCTGCGGTCCATCCGGACCAAAACCTCACGCCACAAGAACAGTTTTTTCCCATCTGCCACCAGCCTGGTTAACAAAGCCCGGAAACCACCCTGACACTCTCCCTTTCCCCCACACCCCCCCTTTTTTTGCTGACAGGACACTTGTAACTTGTAACTCTATGCGTTACATTAACGCTCAGCTTGGACTCCTGCTTTACTTGCACTGCTTTACTTGCACAATGATCACCTGCACTGTTGTATTGCTCTTGCATCTTATACTGCTCTATATTTACTCTCACTCACTTAAAACTGTGCACATATATTTATATTATATTGTAGATATGTTTATACTGTTTAATTTGTACTGTATTGCACCGACTACGCCAAAACAAATTCCTTGTATGTCCAAAAACGTACTTGGCAATAAAGCTTTTCTGATTCTGATTCTGATTCTGATAATCAATGGCATCGACCGTAATAATCTGTCGGCATTAACATTTTGATTTTTGGGAATGTATGCTTCTTATGATTTTTTCCACTCTGAATTCCTAGTTTTCTACATAAACACCAACTGTTACTTCCAGCTGCTCTGTGTGCTCTATTTGTCCTAGATGTGTGAAAACTGTGATAATGGAGAATCTGCTTCAGTGACAAATAAGTCCGGCTAAAAAGAGTTTTAGAGTTTTTTGGAAAACCAAGAAGAGTCTAAAGTTTGGGAGAACTTCAATTTAGGTAGTTTAACAGAAGCACAACGATGAATGAGCATTAGACGCAACTAAAGAGCCAAAAGAAAAGACAAAAGTCACTGTAAGTTTTCATTTTTTGCTTTAAGTGGCTGAGTGGACTGCAAATTATTTTCCTGCCACATTTTCCAATGAATAGGTGTTTTGGGAAAAGTTTTGACAAGACTCTGTGCCTACTATGTTTTGGCTCTTAAATCTTTGTACACATTTTTGTAGCATGCAATAAATGCCAAATTAGGCTACTTAAAATATGTAAAGAAATTAGCTTTTTTTTTTTTGGAGAAAAACTAGCTGTTTGTGATCATTTTCAGTAATATCGATCAATCAACTTGCACAATATATCAAATCATGATCATCAAAGTAATATCAATGTTTGTAATATTGCAGACATCAAGGAGTGTTTGGATGCAATATTTGTTTGGCTATTATCTATCAAGTGCCATGTACTGTATGCATACAATATATTTATACTAAATTGACTTAAATTGTCTTTTAAGCGCCCCTAATGTACACCACAATTGGGGGTACATGAAACAATCATAATGCAAAAGAAAGAAAATGTTGAAAATAAAATGTAGCTTAATAGTAATTGATATCATCATCTAGAGATAGATAGCTGGATGGATAGATCATATTTTTTTTTAATTACATACATTTACATAGAACATTTGAACTATTCTTTATTTGCCCAGTTATTTGGTCATTCTATTATTATTAGGTATTTTATTATGCAGTCAATTTATTAAGCAGTGTGCAATTTTTTTCTAATGCATAAAAACAATGACAGAAAATTCATTCAATCATTCATTTAGAAGGAAATAAAGTTTAACAGCTCTTAGAACAAGAAAGTTGCACAGGAGACAACCCCATGGTTTTACATGGATTATTGAGATGCTGTGGCTTTGCTGGATTTCAAACTGTCACCAAAAACAATCAGATTAAGGAGGTATCTTAAAAGAAAAAAACACTGACTAAGGAGCTCCAGTTAGCATGATGGTAAGTAGGGAACGGCATCCACGGCGTCTCCTTTTCAACTCATCAGGGATTTGGGGTTGTAGTTGAAGTATTATTTGAGCTTTTGAGATATTAATCAGCTGCTCCCGGTTGTAAGAAACAACCCCGTTGCCATGACAATGCATCATAACAAATGTCCAAAAATAGAAAGTATTAAGAAAAATCCTCCAAGCTGCACAGCATCCGACACTGGAGTGGACAGTCATCCAAAAAAAAATCAACTGTATCCACCACAAGAGGAATAGTTCCCAAAAAAGAATAAATCAGAATCAAAAGTAACAGAGCTACTCCAACCTGCTGCCACCTTGAGCTTCAAGGGTGACATTCAACGAGCACATTGTCTCATAATCGTGGCTTAACACACAGTAAGTCAAGTAAGAATATAGCCTTATCACCAAACAATTCAAGGATACTACAAGGAAAACAGAAATTTCAAGTTTTGCAAAGTTAGCTTCAACCATTCTTGGCAGCTCAAAATGAAACGTGGGTAAACAGTGCATAAAATTAACTAGAGACACAAAATTTAAAGTTTAAATTTTAAACTACTCACTGCGTTTACTCTGCCCGCGGAGCATTGAGTTGTACACTAGTTGTATTCTGAGCTCGCTCCTTTTTCTTTTCGTTAAAAACAACTTTTCGCTCTAACGTTCGCCTTTCCCGCACACGGTCATTCTTTCCGTTTGGACACATACGTCACGCCGTCACTCCATATATGGTAAAAATGCCCAAATATGTCAAACATTCAAACTCGTCAAAGAGTAACGACTCACTCAATGTACAACAGCGCCATCATGTGGCTAGACTTGAAAACAGCAACTTTTTTAAAGATATAAAAAGTTGCTGTTCAGTAATTAAAACTAAGTTTTTTTTAAAAAACTTTTATCATTATTATTATTGTTAATATTATTTTACTAATAAAGGTTTGTAAATATGTCTTGCTAATCAAAATAAGTAGCTTTGTAAGTTAAGCTACTTTGAGGAAGATTTTATCAACTAAAATTTTCAAGTAAAAACTATAAAATATAAGTTTTATTGATATGTTTAGCTTGATTTTAGGTTCACATTTAGAAGTGTTAGTTGCTGGTTACATAATGCCTCCACAAAATGTCTCCTGGTGTTCCATTCAGCACCTGTTCAGACCAGGTGCGTAGTTAGACCGGATGTGCGGATGCCCCGGATGTTTTCTGAATAGCCCCGGACTTCTTGATAAAAGAAATTTAGAAGTATTAAAAAGATGCAGCCACAAAATGGTATTGGACTTCACATTTTTATTTAAAAACAATCAGATTTTTTCAATTGTGTTCCTTATAATCACCTCCCGCTCCACTTAACCTGACAATGAGTTAAAAGGAGAAGACAAAAAATAGTTATTTGCGCACTCGTATTTTGGATTTGGGCTAAAGCCCCCAATGTTTTGAGACCCTAAAAACGCCCCTGGTTCAGACACTGAGCTATTTGTCAGGCATCCAGACAAAACCTGAAAAACCGGACAGTTTAGTAGGTTTTTTGTCATTGGTAGTGATGTAAGCCCATTGTTGCTGAGATCACATGACCAGACTGTGTGAAAGGTAAAAAGCTTGTTCTCACATTTACCTTGTTTCTATGCTTTCAGCTCACCATGTACATGTCAAAGACAATGAAAATATCAATTTTTCTCATATGTGTGGGTTACTATCTTCCTGTTCAGCCTCACAACATAGATCGCTGTAAGTAAGCAAAACATTATCTATGTAGGTTTTCATTAGCTTTGAAAGAATTTGTTGTTTGCATGTCTTGGTGTCAGTTTATTCGAATCTCCAGCCGGTTGCTTGTTTGTTTTTTCATCAGACTCTTACTGCGAAAGCTGTCTGACAGCAGCACGAGGTATGCACGACTGAACTTGCCTCACAGCTTGTAAATTATTTATTATATCCGAAAGGCACATGTTTGTGGTATTACTTACTATTTTCTTTAAGGCATGAAGAGCAAATAACAGTTTATGCATAATGCTTTTAGAGATTGAGAAAGGAATAAAGGAGGCCCCAGCTGGGAGCAGACAAAAGGTGATAGAGAAGCTCCTCAGTTGGCGCCTGTGTGAGAAAATTCTGACTTCCAACGATGAACATGTGCCTAAGGACAAAATGAAATCAGCCTGCCTGCACTTGTTAGGTAAGACCGTGATGGAAAAAAAGGTAATTTACAAAGAAAATCTGTGTGCCTATTAATTTACTTATTTTCAAATACATAATCCAGATTCTCACCGTACCCAGTTCCGTGCTGCTTTGGTGAAGGAAGAGCTAAAGAATTTAGAAATGGTGTTGTGTTATGAGCTGTCCTATGCATGCATTGGGATCAAGCGCCAGACTTTTCAAGTAAGCTTAAGATATATTGCTAAAACCTAGTTACATTGTTCTGCAAACTAATTGGTTCTTATCGTTTTGTCTTTGTGACAGGATTCCAAAGCCACCTATACAAACATCGAAATTGATGCTTTGGTGCGGGACAAGGAAAATGTGCGCATTGCTAAGCCTATACATGCTGCTTCACCTGAACAGAGAAGAAATGAATTGTGAAGCTGAAACATCATTTTGTTTTTCTCAGTGTGTTGTATTTTACATTTTTGTGAGTATCAATGTAAAAAGGAAATCAATGAATATATAATCCGTTATATTGATCTGAGCATTTTATTTAATTTTGTTGGTTCATTAGTGAATTTATTTATACCACATTCAAGTAGAAATAAAACATAAAAAATGCTTAACTATTTAGCAACAACAAATACCATGTTGTAGTAAAAGTATCATTGGAAAAATGCTTGGGAAAAAGCTATGCCAAAGTTGGAATACAAACTGCTAAACCGTCCTGAATATTGAGGCCTCCAAACTGACATGAAGGTTTGAGATTAAGAATCACTTGGCTTTGTAAACTAATAAGCCTTTCTTCATTATAGCGTTACTCAGAGTTACCAGAAGTTACATGTCTAGGATAAAATTAATCTAAAAGCACAAAAAGCATGTGGGAGCTCACAGCACCCTTCACACTAATTGACATCCAATATGTGTAAACAAACCATTTAGAAAAATCCAACCTTTAATCTGATAACATTTATTCAGCTAAGAAAAATTTAAAATTTTTCTGCTTTGTTCAAATTCTTACATTTATAAAAGTATGTATTCAAATTTTTTAGTTTTTCACAACTTTTGTTTTCTCTGGAGTAAATATGACATAACACATAAGCCAGTTTTTCTTAACCACTTTTCAGAATAGTGAAGACAAGAGAACATGCCATTAAGGAAAGAGAAAATGACTGGAAAAAAATATCTACAGAGCTTTTTACACTCACACCTTTAAAAAATTAAGTGTGAGCAATTCTTTACAAATGGATTGTTGCACCTTCAATATTATACTTTTTTTTGCCTTCTGACAGATGTGTTTGTTTTCCAGTTGATGTGTACAAGATAAATGAAGCATTACGGGGAAAATATTTAAAAAGATTTAAAATGTTCTTACATCATGAAAATCTGGCATTTAACTAGGGTTAATGTACTTGTCTAAACGTTTCCATATCTACAGTTAGAGCAATAATCACCATTAACTAATGATAGAAATTAAATGTCTTTTATTTATATTATATACACTTGGTATACTTAGTAATTTATTACTGAACCATGAGTTTAACAATATCTGCCCATTCGTAATTTTTGTCCTCTAAATTTAAAGCGGACCTCTTATTCAGGTTCATCAGTTCTGAATCACTGACCAGTTGTTATTATTAATTAATTGGTAGATTGTCATCACTTCCTCACCTGCTGTCTTAGGGATGAAAATACTGCATGACTCTTTGTAAATATTTCAATCTCAATTTGTGTTCATTATATTCACAATTTACTCATTTCTGACATTTTAAATACCCAAGGTATGTGATAATCAGAGTTGTTGCAAGTTTTATCAAACTCATGGTAGAAATGAACAACTGAACACGACATACTTTGGTGAAACTAAATGATGTATTTTTGACAAACAAATCAGTGAAATGGTTGTGAAATGGTGACTTGTAGATAGAAAAGTTCAATATTTTAGCATTTCTTGCCACTCTCCTTTAATGACAACTAAATAAGTTTAGTTTTTTTGCTAGTAGTAGTTGTGAGATTTTCTACAGCCAGATTATGATGCTGGGGATCAAAACACTCCTCCCGTTTGAGGGGGGCTTCCTTCTTTTGTAGGGTCTTGTAGTCCAGCCAACTGCAAGACCCTAATGGGCAAGCTCCCTTTCCCCCAAGCCTGGCTCCAGCAGGGTGCCATAGTCTCCCCAATCTGCACCTTTTTAAGTAGTTTAGTGTCATGGAGCTAGTGTCATGAATTGCTCTGGATTTGGATATTAGCACCTCAAATGAGCACCCTCCATAAGGTGACTGGACTCACTCTTAGACATAGGGTCCGGAGCCCTGTCATCAGAGGGAAGCTCGGAGCAGAGCTACTGCTCATCCACAAGGAGTCTGATGAGGTGGAATGGGCATCTGGCCAGAATGCATTCAAGTTGGCTCCCGTTACGAGATTCTACAAGTGTGCCATACTGGGCGGAGACCTAGAACCAGCTAGATGGACTCTTCTATTCTGGTCTGGAAATATATTGGGATCCCCCCAAAAAAAGGCTGAGTGTGATAGGGAAACAGATGCCTGGGTTTACCTCATGGATCTGTCACCCCTGCAACCCATTCTTCAAAAAGCTGAAGACCATGGATGGATGGACGGTTCACTGGTTTTACTTCTACACCACAGAAAATGAAGATGTCACATTTTTCTCAGTTACTATATATATTCTTCAGAAGATTTCTCGTCTGTTTCTTTAGGGTCCAGAAAGATTTTGGTTGTCCCAACAAGCAGTCAGATAAGCTGTCACAGATATCACATGGTTTATGAATGATTCGTGTTAATTAATGTGCCTTTTATTACAGGCTACTTAGCAAAACATAGTTCATCTTTAAGTAAGAATGAATAACACATTAATTAGTTCCTCATTATGATCATTTTCTTAATATGCCATTTATTTAATCTTATAATAAACGTAAGTTGAAACATGATTTAAGAACATCGCAGTGTGTTTTACTTAAAATAGACAATATGATTCCATTGTTTTTTCCGCGATGGTTTTCTCAGTGCTTCACGAAAATCTCGCGTGGAAATGTTGAATGAAACGAGATGGAACCGCTGGTGGAATGTTCGGCTCGTGCTCCCGTTGCTAGGAGGCGCTGTTGGAGCCCGGAAGGGTTGGAAGCGATCATGAACGCGACGATGGTCAAACCGTGACTAGGAGGGGAAACCTCCCCTCTTGAGCATCTCAGTGAGATGATTCTGCGTCTAACACGCTCCGTCGGGTCAAAAGGAAAGAAGACAACAGGCTGTTTTCCCGTCTAAACTGCAGGTATGAATACGCGTTGTTTATCAGCTGTCATTCAATGTGGCACATCTGGATTAAAAGGTCTTCAACGCTTCAGTGGATACAAGAGATGGTGTTTTAATGGTTTTGTACAAACTCGGTAGGCATGCTGTAAAATAGAGGAAACCATCCCCACCCCTGATGTGCGATAAATTGCATGAATCTGTTATAGACGTCGTCTTTAATTCAAACCTAATCCATTTTAAATTGCACTAAAAATATCTACAAATGTATTATTATTTTTAATCCATAAAAAAATATATTTGTACCAACTGGCTAATCTTCATGGACTACTCTGTCCTGACAATTACTGACACATATTTCAGAAACAGACTGTATTGATTGGACACTCTATCTTATCTGCAGTTTCACGACCACCGGAAAAGGAAACGAGTCACCAGCTAAGTCCTACAGAAAGGAATGGCAGAAATGCGATGAGACAACATGATAGCAAACAGAGCTTCTATTGTTGTAGACGACTTCCCCTGCTCTCCTGCTTACAGGACAAAAAATCTTCCCACTTCTGGAACTTTTTCACAATTTGTCAGAATAAAAACATAAACATCAATATATTTCGTTGGGATTTTACGTTATACACCAATACAAAGTGGTGTATAACTGAAAGATGGAATAAAAAATGATACATGGTTTTCTAGATGAAAATCTGAAAAGTGTGGTGTGTGTCTAGGTTTCGGGTTTGACTGGTCCATACCAACACATGAATATGCTTTGATCTAAATCATTTCAGTACAGCTATGGCTGTATGTTTGGGGGATGTGACCCAGTCTCAAGTCTTTTGCTGCAGAATAGATCTGTATTTACCGCCATCCATCTTCCCAAAAACTCTGACCAGCTTTCCTGTCCCTGATAACGAAAGTTTTACTGCAGGTTGGTGTTGTCAGTGTCATGTGCAGTAGTAGTTCTCCACCACACCAAGCATTTTCCATGAAGGTGGAAAACTTTAGTTTTTTAGTTTTCACCTGACCAGATAATTTTCTTCCACATATTTATTGTGTCCCCTGTGTAAATTGTGGGAAAGGACACATGGATTTTTTCTAGTTTCAGGTTATTCTTGATATTTGGTTTTAAAATCTAATTCTGCTTTAAATGTATCCACACCCCTATCCCTGACCTGTCTAATGCGTTTCTTGGTCTTCATGAGGCTGAATTCAAATGCAGGCTACACTTGCAGTTAAAGGGGTATGAGTACTTCCGCAAGGTGCTATATAGTCTGTCAAACTAAATGTACAGTAACCCAGGAGGTTCACAAACTGTTTTGTAATTCCAATTTCTATTTGATTTGATTTAAACAGCTGCGTGACAAGCCTACATGGTGTGTGTTTCCTGCCCAGAGTTCGGATGTGTGGTCGTCCAGGGATGGAGAGCTATGAGGAGTTCTTTCTGCGGAGTTTGGCCATACTGCAGGAGGGGAAACTCAAGAAGAAGACACGTGAGCCGCCTTGTTCCCTGAAAGTTCGGTCTGTCATCCGCTTTCACGGAAGATCTATACTTTCGCCTCTGGTACGGAAAAGATAAGCCAGCATCAGTTTCTTATTGGTCCAAAACAGATGTCATTTAATATGTAATGAATGTTTGGGAGTTCCAGTTCTAGTGAGAGGTTTACATACACTCGTTATACACATGAATGTCAAAAGCATTTGTGACTTTTATTGATTTGTTCGGCCAGTTTTTTTTTTTTCAGGGTGGAATGAACAAACAACATACAACTTCAGTGAGTTTTAAGACAAAAAAAATTAGTGTTTAAATATACATTTATTGTGTATTTTATTCAATCCAATTATGGTCTAAACTACAAATTGAAAAATATAACCATGTACATATGGAAACTAAAAGAGAAACATTTGCTTTCAAATGAATAGCTTCAAGCTTGATTTAATTTTTGAGAGGCCCACATGGGCAGACCAACTACTACCTTCTGGAGAAAAGTTTCACGGAAAAGATTAAACTGAAATGTCAAAAAGTATGTTAGGAAAAATAAAACTACTATACAATATCATCTGTCAAGCATGGTGGCGGGGGTAGCATCATATGGTGGGGGTGTTTCACTGCCAGTGCTACTGGCGCATTGCACAAAGCAGATGAAATAATGAAGGACAAAGCATAACTGCAAATTCCATAACTTCTTATTAAATTAACAGAAAGATGGTTGAAAATTAAAGACAATTGAAACAGGACAATGATTCCAAACAGACATAAAAACTGCTCTTAAATAGATAAGGTAGACTAACATTAAAGACCAAACCTAATATGACATACAGGTCCATGATGAGTGTGTGTAAACAGCGTTCCAGAACTGTAGGAGACTGGCTGAAATTCAGACCTGCTCCTTTCCCCACAATGTCGGCCTAATTTCTTAATGGAATAGAATAGGAGTAAACTTTATTGTCCCTCAGTGTGGGAATTCAGGTGTACAAGTGACAGGCAAAGCAAATATGTATCTTCTTGATAAATATAACACTGTAGAGCATAAGAATAACATACCTGAGCATTTCTTCATAAGACTTACAGAATCCAACATTCTCTAAAATAGTTTTCATTCATCACTTTAAAGTCTAATTTGGCTCACCTTGGCCTTAACAGAAAAAGTAAGAGTCCAGTTTGGCGTTTAAAAGATTCCATTTAAAGCATCCAGCTCTACTATTTGAACCTGTGATTTTCCTGCTAGAAGAAGTCAGACGTTCTCTCATAAAAAGAGTCTAATTACATCAGCAGTTGGCACAGAAAATAGAGAAAAGGTAATCGATAAGAAGCTGAATCAGGGCTGAATGAAAAACCTATTTCTGGCTCACTGCTGACAAAACGTGTTCAGGAATAGTTCCATGTCAGACGCTCTTACACTGTGTCACACAGAAAAAACTACGCTTTTCAGGCGGCTTCAATTCCAAAAATCATACAAAACATAATTTGGTAAGGAAAGAAGGATTTAAAGAGTTTTTAACTAACCTTTTGTTTTCTGTGTGGACATCACTTGAGTCTGTGATATGCAAACATGAATCACTTTAACAGAGCTTCTTTTTAAATAAAAGTTAAATTGATTTTTTTTTTCAGCTGAATGCAGAGCAGCACTCTGAGATGTTTGGCTACAGACAGAGGGCGATCCAGCTGGAGCAGAACAGAGAGTACCTGCAGAGAAACAAGCCTTTGGCCCCAAGTCAGGACATAGTGGATCAAGCTCAGGTCAGTATACACTTTATGGTCCTGTTCTCCTAACTATAGGCTGATATGATGGAGGGGGGGATCAATGAAGAAAATGTTGCATTGGTAAGTTAAATTGTCCAGTGAAAGCAAATTGTTCTAATACTACATCTGAAAATTAAGAAAATCATAACATTTTTATTCATTCACAAAGAGCAAAGAAAAAGAAGGATGTTTTGTGCAACTCTTCCAATGTTCCATATTAGGATTTCACATTCATGCCTCAAGTGTGAAAATAGGTGTGTGTGTGCCGACATGTGGCACAAAAACTAAATTACACGTTGCGCTGAAATCTCTGGTGACGTTTGCAGAGTTGAATACAGACAGTGTCTGATTTAACGTTTTCTCCAGGGAGCTGAAATATTTCAATCTGACTGAAGCCATGTTTTGTCAACTCATTTTGTAGAGCAGTGTTGTTCACTTGCTAATCTGACAAACCAGGACAAACATGCTGCTCCAATTGAAAGTTAAAAACACTTATCTTAGGCATGAATGTCATATTAATTAGATATGGATGGAGTGATTATCCACCATACATTTATGATTATTTAAAAAATAAGAATTAGGTGGGCAGGTTTAAATTTGCAGTAAATTTTCTCTAATCCACACAGGTTAGAAATTATACATACAGCTAATATTCAATTATAGATCCCTTACCAAGCTACACCTCCAACACTTGCTTTTTATAGCCATCAACAAGCTTCCTCCACGATTCTGTGTGGTTATTTGGTCGCTCTTCTTTTCAAAACTGGTTGGTTTCCCGCCATGGAGCCACTCCCCTCACGGACAACCAAAATATTTTTTTAACAAAGGTTAAAAGGTCAGACAATACAAAGATTGAGAAGTCAAGGTAAAGGTGAAGGTCTTTGCAACTTGCAAATCACATTCATTGAAATATTATTATATAAATATGAGCTTGTATGAGTTAGAAACATCCATAATAAACGTCAAAAGCTAAATGCATTAACATTTTATGTTGTTTGATTATTCCTGCCTAAAAAATATAAAAGAATGGTAAAAGCAGACCAAGTTGAAGACATTCGAGGCCGTAATAAGTGCATTTAAACTTCTGACCTGAACTGTAGAGCTAAAGTTATGTTCACTTTGTCTCAGAAGCCGGGGGTTGGAGCTGGGAATGACTTCACACCCGAGTTCAGCTCAACTTAGCTGCAAATCAGAAAAAAGTGGGATTTTTCATTAGTTTCATTTTGTGTTAACTAGTGTTAGCAGTCCAATCTAATGTTCACAAATAGAGATTTTACAGCACTATGTGCCACTGGTTTAATGAGAAACAAACAATCAGAAGTGTGAATAGTTTAAATCTGCAATTTTCATAACATTATATACATGCGGATGCAAAACTCTGCACTGCTTGGGCAGTTCTGACTTTCCCCGTCTGAATTCCCTTTTTTTGTATTTCTTAATGGGAACTTGGAAAATGTTGATTTTCTAGTACAAAGAGAATGCACCATAATAGCTAAATACTTAAAGCGATATTTATATATAGTAGTCCCGCTACCTGACAAGCTCTTTCTCTGTGTGTATTCTGTTCAGGTGTATAAAGTGCCATGTGAGAAAAATATCCACCAACTAGTTTGTAAATCTGCTACTCTCAGCGGCTACACTTTAGTCACAGACTCACCTGGACTGCCCAAAGTTGCTGGATTTAGGTCAGAGGTAGTAGAGCCACCTTCTACTCCAAGCTCTGAGATTCCCATAATCAATGGTTATAAAGAGGAGGAGGCTTTAAAAGTGGAGAATCAAGAGAGGAGTGAAGAGGAAGAGGAGGAAGATGAGGACATAAGCTTAGACAGCCTTCTTAAGAGATCAAGGGAGTATGTGCAGCGGGAGCAGAGATCAGCAGAGATGGGTGACCCGATCAGCAAGACTTCCCCAGCAGAGATTATTTCTCTCAAACATCAGCAGAGGTGTAGCCCCATCAGGGACACAAGTGTTGAGTTTGGATTCAGTCTACATCATAGCCTAGTTGGCCCATCTCCAATTCAGCACCAGTCTATATTTGACCTGAGCCCACAAAAGCCCGTTCCTCTCTCACCTATCAAACCAGAGCAATATGCTCGTCTCCCTAGTCTGGAGTCCAGCATCAGTCCCCATCCTTGTAGACGTAAACCACGGCCAGTTTCTACAGGGAACATCCACGTCTCGTTTCCCATTGGCCCTGCAGACCTTATCCCTCGAAGCCCGGGGAGGTTAGAGGACGAGGCTGGTCGGGTGGATTGGTCAGAGGCTCTGTCAGCTGGTTCCCTCTGTAGCTGGGGCTTAGAGGGGGGGGGATGGCAACCATCCAGTCACTGCGGTACCAGTCCATTACAGGAGAACAAGAACCCTGTGAGTGCCTCTGTACCCATGACACACCACGATCAGCTGTCTTTAGGATTCCGCCGGCGCTGCCACACGCTGGACAGCCAGCTAAATACCTTCCAGTCTAGAGCTGAGCATGTTGACCAAAGTCAGGAAAGGGTCCCTCGCTTCATGGCAGGCGTTACGTGGCTTGCTCCAAGTAGGCGCACTCCTGCAGCCCTTTCAAGCCAGTCATACAAGATAGAAAGCTCTTCTCCATGTCTGCTGAGGCCTGGTGGGAGTCCCGATGACCACCAGGGGCCAAACAATAGCAAGAAAACACCAGCTGTCCTAAAAAATACACCTGATTTACAGTTCCAGTCAGGTGAGTATATTCATGAATGTTTTGGTGGGGAAATTTTGTTTTTGAAATTGTTTTATTTCTTCTGAGGCATCTCAGTATAATTCTCCTTGTTATTCTAAAGTGGAGTTAGATAAAGGATGGTGCTTATATTTATGTCTGGTAATAAACAGAGGAGACCCAGTGGCGAGCACAGGCTCTGGAAGACATGCAAAGGCGTTTAGAGGAGGAACATGCCCTGCAGATGTCCATGCTTCTAGCAGAGCAGGAAAAGGAGCAACAGCGCCTCCATCTGGTGAGAATAAAGTGTCACAAAACATTTTTTTTTTTTCAACTTTATTTTGTCACATTTTCTCAAGATACAGCTGAACCTAAATTAGCTACAATTTTACAGAAAATTTGAATGAAAACATGAATATCTTACATAGATTCATTTCACACAGAATTATTTATTTCAAGGGTTTATTTCTTTTAATTTGGATGGTTATGGCTTGCAGTTAATGAAGACAAGAATTCTGTTTTTCTAAAATCTACAACAAAGGACCAATAAAGAAAAAAACTTTTAATGAAGAAATGTTATTTTATGCTCTATACAATGATGGGGAGGACTGCTGACGTGACTGTTGTACAGCAGAAACCCATCGACACCCTCAGCAGAACCTCATAGCTTAAAGAAGCTGGGTGTTTAGAGAGCTGTATCCAAACATACTAGTGGATGTAGAAAAGGGAACACAAGCAACAAGGATAACTGCAGCCTTTAGAGCATTGTGATGGGGGGGTGGCTCACAAGGCGTTGACTGCAACAATAACCATTAGAATTTACAGATAAACACACTTGAACTATGTCACTCTGTGAGTAATAAATATTTATTGTATGAGCTTCACTTTTTGTAATTGGATTACTGAATTTATACGACAATTGATTTACTGAGATGATTTGTCAGAACATGTATTAAACCCGTTTAGATTGTTTTAACCTGTCTATGTACCACACATGATCTTGTCTGTATTTTTCAATCACACCAGAAAGCTCTAACTTTATCACTGATGTTTAGACGCTTGAGAAGACAGAGAGAAGACTGAAGGAGCACGAGTGTGAGCGGCCGACAAGTGGCGGCACATTTGATTGGAGCTATCGGTCTGTGAGTGGCAGCTGCCCCATTATGAGCCCGTCCTGTCCAGGACTGAGCCCCATTCACACACCATCAGAGCGCACGTCTGGACACGCTATAGGTACCGGTTCATTTATTACAGTTAAGGTTCCCATGAAGCCACAGATCTATAGTTGTTGTATTATAAAGTATGGCTTGTATATTTAAATACAGTCGCATTATACCCTTATAATTCACAGTGTCCAACAGGTAAAAGGTACCTTAAATGTCCTGTTGTAAATATCTTTACGCTAACTCATTATATTTAAGTTACAGTATTTGCCGTTCTTCCAGGTTTTCCCAGCCAGGTTTCTTCTAATGTGACGACTCACTCCGCCCAGCCTGCTGTTTACCTGCGGTGCTCTTCACGGGCAGCAAGCAGCTCCAGAGCGAGGCTAAGTTTGGTCAGTATAAACATGCTTCCTCCAAAGTGGATAAGTGATACTGACAAGATACTGACATGAGCAGGTTACACAAGTTAAGTGCAGTCACATCAAGTTGTCTTTAACCCCCCCCCAACTTATCATATTATTGATGGATGAAAAACAGTTTTGGCTGTGAGGTCCATTTGGATCCGTTAATTTTGAGGCAATGTGGCATGTGTTTAAACCAGAATAACTCTGAAGTTACTCGTCATAGTGATAAAATCACTTTTCTTCCAGTGGTCCATGAGCAGGGTAAAGACCATTTCTCTAAATCCCCAGTTGTAAAAGTAGCAACAAATTGAAGCATGGTTTGTTTGAAATGTGCCATGAACACGGCTCCTTTTCGTATTCAACATAATTGGGTTCAAAATAGCTGGAACCACAAATAGCCAAAATAACTCCCTGCTGCACAAGCAAAAATAAATTATTTTCAAAATTTTAATTTATCGGCATCAATGGTATATTCACATCTGTAATTCAGTTAATTTGACAGGCATCGATGCATCAGTACTGAGTTTTGTAAGGCTGGTCCATCATATCTTTGGCTGGGAGAACATAGCTGCTTTTTTCCTAAAAGAAAACGCAGAACTGAAGTCCTGTGACCACAGAGCTCATGTCCACTGTCTACTATGTTCTTTGGGTATTTTGATTCCATTTGATTTGGAAACAGAAAGATATTAGTGGAAACCCCTTATACCCAATTTTTGTGTGCTCAGACATCATCATTTAATCTACTGATTGCAGAATTATGGATGCAGAAGGTTTAAACAAACCGATGATCTCTCTGGTCCATCTTTATAATTCCCTCTTTCCGTGTGTTTGCAGGTTCTAACAGCAGAGCATCAGAAAGCTTTCTGTCAAATTGGCGCCATGATTCGTGGCTTCCTCATCCGTAGACTTCTCAAAACAGAGAAGGTGAAACATCTGCGCCAAACTGTTGTGGTAAGAGTGTTCAAATAAAAAAGAATGCTAACACCAGTGGGAATATTTCACTTATTAAATGAACTGTATCATTTCTGACTAGGCCAAAGATATGCTTTTGTAAATCTGTATCTTAGGATACGCAAGAATTCACTCAATCATTTGACACTGAAGCTGCACAGAAGAGAGGGACCTACACAGCACAAGATCTCTCTCTGCAGGAGAGAGTCAGAGCCCAGGTATGACTATGAAATCACCGTCTACAGCTAGCAGAGGTTCTCCTTGTCTTTTGTGTTTTAATGACCATATTTGTTCCGCAGTTACGGGCAGCCCTGTATGACGTCCATGAGATCTTCTTTGAAATACCTTTGAGGGGCCGATTAGCGCTTCTGCAGCAGGACAGGGAGCTACGTGCAGAGAGGAAGCTTCGTGACCTGGTAATCTGAAATACTGGCCTTGTATCAATCACAGAGACCAAATAAAGCAGCGGAAGGTATTATTTAGGACTTTTAACATTAGAGGCACTAGTTCTGTTTTTATTTCATTTACTGTGTTCATGGTCTTATTGTATAGATTCATAATCAGGCCCTTTTTTATTTGGATAAATGCTGAATAGTTTTTTTTTTATTTGAAGTTTCCTTGTGGATTAAAAGGAGATATTTTCTGATTCTTCTTAAGCTCCCAAAGTTTACATTTTATTTTTAATCTATTTCTTCCTTGCAGGAGAAAGCCAAGTGTCCCAAAGAAAGAGTGTCTCTCTCTGCTGCCACCCAGAGGTCCCTGGACAGGAAGAAGAAGTAAGACAAAAAGGAAAAATGCACCCATCCATGTGATGTTATGATTTCAGATGATTAGCTCTGTTTTTATTCTTTGTGTTTGGTGATTCTTCAGGACCAGTGAATCCCCAGCACCGGTCAGGAAGGTGCAGCACAAGCCAAAAAGCCCCACCACCAACAGGTTAAAGACTTTTTTTCTCTAACACTTTGTTTGAGGCCATGTCCTCAGTGTTTGTGTGGTTTATTGTTTAGGGTTCTCAAATGTTCTTCAGATTTGTGTTTTGTTTATTTTCCAGAGTTTTGAAGCCAAGTCAGGGCCAGACCTCCTCTTCTCTAGGCCAGCTGAACCGCCAGGGGTGACCTTTCTCTTTGTTTTTTATGTTTCCTTACTTTAACACTACAGTGCATTTGAAATCACATAAACTAATGGTTATTGTGAGTTTCTTTCACCAGTTTTATTGTTAATGAAATTAGTTTAGCATCTTCAAATTGGATTCAGGTATATCTGTTTTAACCTAAAAGAAAGCATTATTAATGCATATGGCTGTTAGTTAAAACACCTACATTTTACACATAATTTCTGAGGCAAGGTCTTCTTAATGCTAGTTTAATTTTATTTGTTGAATTTATACTCCAGAAATGTGGTTATAGTTAGAGATTTGCAAGAGTATTTGTACCCTTTGAACCTTTCCAGATTTTGCCATGTTGCTACTACAAACTTCAGTGCATTTTATTGGGATTTTATGTGATAGACCACACCAAATTAATGTATAATTGTGAAGTAGAAGGAAATGTTTTACTAATAAAATCCCCAAACATGTGGTGTGCTTTTGTTTTCCTTCAGCCTTTTTGTTCTACCACCTTTCTCTGCAGTACCAGCTTTGCCCTTCTGAAATGTTAACCCTTTTTTTGTAAAATAGTTCAAGCTCAGTTATATTGGATGAGAAGTATCTGTGAACAGCACTTTTTAAGTCTGGCTGTATGTTTAGTGTTGTCCTTCCTAAAAGTGAAGCTCTGCCCCAGTCGAAAGTGTTTTGCAGCCTGTAACAGGATTTTCTTCCAGGATCGTTCTGTATGTAGCTCAATGCATCTTCCCAGTACCTGTGCTCAGTTTGCCTGTCCATACTAGAGAAAGGATCCCCACATCATGATGGCATCACCGCCGTGTTTCACTGTGGGGATGGAGTGTTCGGGGTGATTGGCTGTTACCTTTCTGCCAGACATATTTGACATGTTGACTAGAAAGTTAACATGTTGCTGTGGCATGTCATTTTGCCCCTAGAACCACCTGTGTATAGTGTATGAATGTGTGCACATCTAGTGCAAAAACTTCGAGTGTTCGGTATGACTAGAAATTCAGTCCGTACACTAATGGCAAACTACTGGACTTCTTTGAGCCCCTTTTTTATAGAAGCCAGGTTTGTAGTGTGTGTGACTAATAGTTTTTCAGTTGTTAATTTCTCACAACTGAGCTGTGAATCCCTGCAGCTCCTCCAGATATACCGTGGGCCTCTTGACTGCTTTTTCGCTGATTAATGAAAGCATTAAATTTTATTCAGAAGCATTCAAATAAAGGGGTGAACTTCATTTCTTCTACTTCACAATTATGCACTACATTTTGTTTGTCACACAAAATCCCAAAAAAACATACTGAATTTTATGGTTATTATGTGACAAAATGTGAAAAAGTTTAGGAATACTTTTCTCAAGGCACTGTAAGAGTCAGTTGTACCCAGAATAAATTATAATAAATAACGCAATAATAATAAGGAACCATAATGTTCAGTAGTCATCGAGTCACCAGGTAACATTTGGTAACTATAAGGACATAGAATACTTTTTTAAGTTCAAATTAAAAGTTCAAATTAGTTCATTGATAGTTCACAACTCATTAGTCTGAAAACTTTTGTAAGATAAAATGTTAGAAGAGCTGACACGGTTCACTTTCACTTTACCTCTCATACAGTGATGATAGTATAGCAGATTAATAAAGTGTACTCAAAAAATCAGATTTAACTTTGATTTGTAAATAAATTCTAAATATAAGTCTTTGTAAGTGAGCATTTGGATTTCACAGGAAATCAGTGCCTTTAAAGTTGCCACTTTGACACTGTCCGTTTGTCCACAGGAGCTGGTACAGAAAAACTCCAGAAGAGAGAGTGAGACGCTTGGACACCGTGAAGAAGCAGCACTCTTTGGGTTAACCAACACATTAATGCCTGATCTGTGAACTTGAATTTTTAATCTTTTATTACAAATCTTGTACCAGTGAAACCATTACTGTCAGCGCTGCAAATTTTCACTCAAATCTCTGTGTTCACCATCACACTGTAGCCCACTGGTGAAAAGTATCTTATTGTGCAATTTTTTTATTATTACCTTCTTTTTTTCAACAACTGATTGTATAACAAGAATGTAATGCGTGTTGAGTAATTAAATATGTAGACTGGTGTTGTTTTGAGGAGAGGCAGCTACTCGCTGACTGAAAGTAAGTCAGAGCCAAAAGACAAGTTAGAAATCTATCTGTGCCTGAGAACTACGGCTTGTTGCCAGCATGTTTATTCTCTATTTATCTGCTGTGGTCATAGAAAATAAGTTTTATGATAATGTACGTATCTTAGAATTATAATATATTGTGCCTTGCAAATTTATTCATACCCTTTGACCTTCCCCAAAATTCACCTTAAAACCACAGACTGCAATGTATTTATTTGATTTTTACATGATAGACTAAAACAAATGTGTGCATAATTGTGAAATGACAAAAAAAGATGAGGTTTTTTTTTTAAAACCTTTTAAAAATAAATCCATTCTCTGACTAGTTTTCCTATCCCTGGCAAAGAAAACATCCCCACAGCATGGTACTGCTGGTGTGTTCCTGTGTCACCGACGCTGACACACACAGACGAACACGCTCTCCCAACAGCGGACAGAAAGACATGCCGCTAAAACCTAGAAAGCAGGCAAGGATTTCTGCGGTTTTAAAAAGCGCCAAATTTAGTTTTGATGGCAGCTCTTCCTCTCCTGCGTGCAGCAGCAGGGCTAACTCCTCCTCCTCCTGGTACATATGGCGAAGGTAGAAGTACACCAAATAGCCCAAGTGTTTTAGACAGACTTATCAGTTTTCCATATACAGTACCTTGCGAAAGAGCCTCTTGCCACACTTCAGGACGTTTACTGTAGAATAAATCAGTTTTATGATAAACAACAGATATCAGATTTAATGATCTGGATACAAAGAGAGAAATCTGCTGTATTACCAGCAAATCCTGACTTGGTCTAAAATATAGAAACTCACCCATAAAAGTGGAGGTCAGGTGAAGGAGGAGAAATAGGTTCATTTTATGTTAGAAGATCTAAAACTCAAAAGTCGTTTCTGCAGGACAAACAGAAACATCTCAGTATTTTAGGAAGCATTTATAAACTGAATAAAATTATTTACTGATTAAATTATTAATAAAAGCTTTAAATAAAGTTTAGAACGTTGTCAGCCTTTCAACAAAAAGAGTTAAAAGACAGCAAAAGGAAATATAATCAATCATAAATCATATTTAATCATGAAATTAACCAGAACTTATGAAATAAAGTATCAGGCGTTTCTCACATAAAGTCCAGTTTAGTTTAGTTTTAATATTGAAATCCAAAAACCATCTGGATCAATAAAATGAAAACATGAGAGACTTTGATCTAATTAATATGATATTGAAATAAAAAAATAAAAATGTTTTTATGAATTCTGAGGTATAAAAAAGAATTCGTAAAAAGTCCAGTATAGGACTGGGTTACAGTTTCTGGATGTTCTGATTAGTGCGGCCGGTACGGTATCATTAGTCCTTGTTCCCACATCTAAATTGACTGTGTTTCTAAAAGTCTTTAGTTAAAGATTTGGTTTATTTCCAACAGACTGAAGAAAACAGGAGATGCTTTCATCATCGGTTCTGTTGGGTCCAATATTACTGAAGCTGTGAAGATATGAATCTTTGTTATTGACGCCAACAGAGGAGCTGCAGCTCAGACTAGGAAGGTTTTGGTGGAATATCATAAAAATAAAATATCATAAAAATTCCCTCACAGAAAATGCAGCAACAAATAAAGGATCCTTGTTAAAACCAGAGAATTGACGTCAGATGGACTCCAGCGTCTCTCTGCCGGGCTTTTTAACCATATGAGCAGACAGAGACTTAAAGAGGAGCGGCAAATGTAAAGGAGGTGGACTGGCAGTATTTGTGAACAACAGATGGTGTAATCCAGGACATGTAACTGTGAAGTAACAACTCTGCAGTCCAGATATTGAACTGTTGGCAGTAAGTTTTCGTCCATATTATTTACCCAGAGAGTTCACCAGTGTTATTTTGGCAACAGTTTACGTTCCACCTTCCGCTGTTGCCGACACTGCATGTGATGCCATCAGCTCAGTTGTTGCTAAGCTACAGACACAAAACCCCAATGCTTTTGTGGCAATTTCTGGTGATTTTAACCATGCTTCACTCTCTGCTACACTTCCAACGTTTCAACAGTTTGTCAGCAGCTCTACCAGAGAAAACAAAACATTGGATTTGTTTTATGCAAATGTCAAGGACTCATACATCTCTACAGCAAGATCTCCTCTAGGTAAATCAGATCACAATCTTGTTTTTCTCTGCTCGAAATATAAGCCCCTTGTTCAGAGGCAACCTGTAATAAAGAGGACTGTGAGAAAATGGTCACAGGAAGCTGAAGAAGCTCTGCAAGGTTGCTTTGAGGCTACAGACTGGGACGCACTGTGCCAGCCACATGGAGAGGACATCAATGCCATGACTGAGTGTGTAACCGACTATATAAACTTCTGTGTGGATAACATCATCCCCACCAGAACCGTGAGATGCTTCCCCAATAACAAACCTTGGATCACCAGTGACCTGAAGGACCTGCTTAACAAGAAAAAAAGAGCCTTCAGAGAGGGAGACAGAGAATTATTGAGGACTATACAGAAGCAACTTAAAGTCAAGATAAGAGACAGCAAGGACCAGGTGTACAAGAAGAAGCTGGAGAGCAAGCTCCAGCATAACAATATCAGAGATGTGTGGACAGGGATGAAGAAGATCACAGGCTTCAAGCAGAAGGATACCAAACAGACATCCCACCCTCCTTTGACCCACAGGACCCACAGCTGTCCAGTAACACCTCACATTTTTTATCTTCCACCTCAGCCCTAGACTCTTCTGCTTCTACATGTTTGCCATCAACCATATCAGAAGATGCTGATGCTTCCTTTGCTTCCCCCTTCCACCTGTGTGTCTCAAGAAGTCAGGTGAAGAGACAACTGGAGAGACTGAATAGGAATAAGGCTGCAGGTCCAGATCATGTCAGCCCTAGAGTCCTGAAGGCCTGTGCAGAGCAGCTCTGTGGGATTCTGCAGCACCTCTTCAACCTTAGCCTGGCCCAGAAGAAGGTTCCGGTGTTGTGGAAGACCTCCTGTCTTGTTCCGGTACCAAAGAAAACTCACCCATCAGTCCTCAATGACTATAGACCTGTTGCCCTGACATCTCACATCATGAAGGTCCTAGAGAGACTCCTGTTGGCCCACCTGAGTAAGCAAACAGTAAACCATCAGGACCCCCTTCAGTTTGCTTATCGATGTGGAGTTGGAGTTGAAGATGCCATCATACACCTGCTTCAACAAACCAACTGTCATCTGGACAAAGCCAGCAGCACTGTGAGGATCATGTTCTTTGATTTCTCCAGTGCATTTAATACAATCCAACCTGATTTGCTTTGTCAGAAACTCCAGAAGACTCAGGTGGAGGCCTCAACAATCTCCTGGATCAAAGACTACCTGACAAACAGACCACAGTTTGTGAGACTGAAGGGTTGTGAGTCTAACCAGGTAGTCAGCAGCACAGGAGCACCACAGGGGACTGTACTCTCACCATTCCTTTTCACTCTGTACACCTCAGACTTCCAGTACAAGACAGACTCCTGTCATCTGCAGAAATACTCGGATGATTCTGCAGTTGTGGGGTGGATCAGAGATGGACAGGAAGCTGAGTACAGGAAGGTGGTGGACCGCTTTGTGGCATGGTGTGGAAACAATCATCTCATCTTGAACGTGACTAAAACAAAGGAGATGATTGTAGATTTTAAGAGAAACAGGAATAAGTCAAAAACTATTTCTATCATGGGAGAAGAAGTGGAGGTGGTGGAGGAGTATAAATACCTCGGTGTTCACCTGGACAACAGACTAGAGTGGAGATGCAACTGTGAAGCCATCTACAAGAAGGGACAGAGCAGACTGTACTTCTTGAGGAAGCTTAGGTCCTTTGGTGTTTGCAGCAAGATGCTGCAGATCTTCTATAAGTCTGTTGTGGAGAGTGTGATCTCTTCTGCCATCATCTGCTGGGGAAGCAGCATCAGAACCAGGGACTTAAAAAAGCTCAACAAGCTGATAAAAAAGGCTGGCTCTGTTCTGGGGACTCCTCTGGAACCTCTGGAGATCATTGTGGAAAGACGGATTCTTCATAAAATGAAGAACATTAAGGAGAACCCTGAGCATCCTCTTCATGAGACTGTCCTACAGCAACAGAGTGTCTTCAGTCAGAGGCTTCTTCAGATCTGCTGTAAGACGGAGCGCTACAGGAGATCCTTCCTGCCCACAGCCATCAGTATCTACAACAGCTCTTTGAAGAAACCTTCATAATATGAGCTCTAACAACATTTAATTTCCCTTTGGGATTAATAAAGTATTTTTGAATTGAATTGAATTGAATTCAACACTGCAGCTCCGTGAAGTAGCAACAAACCCAGAACAAGTCATATTTACAGGAATTAACTACTCTCTCCTCTCAGTTGGAAGAGAATCAGTGAACTGTTGTGGTCGGATGTTTACTCCACCTGCAGTTTTTCCAGCAACCGTCAGACCTGTTGGTTTGTTTCTATTTCTCAGTCAGCTTCATCCAGGACCCAAGAGCTCGTCTTCACGTGCATCAAAGTGGACAAACAGGTGAGACTGCAGTTCTTAGATAGATTAGAGAGACGTTAGATATTAAATTTGTGTGTCATTAAAAACAAGGAACAGATTTTTACCGAAAGTTTAAAGAAAACTAAAAGCTGATTTTCTTTGTAAACTCAGCTCTTATTCACTGATTGTTTATCATTTTCTTTTCAGAACATATAGAAGTCAATTTTGATTAAGATGTTAGAAACTGTTTTTAGTTTGTGTGAAATGATCTTGTCTGTTAGAAATTCACTTCAGAAAAAGATTTAAAAAAAAACATCAGAAAAAACCAGGTGGGGATTTTCCAGTAAAATGAAAGCAAATAAAATGTATTACCTTTAAATCTTTTAAAAAATGTAAACACTGAACAGAGGATAGGCAATTTGACCTGCGACCTTTCCAGGGTGTACCCCGCCTCTCGCCCGTAGACTGCAGAAGAACGGCACCAACCCCCCCGCGACCCTGTATGGACGAAGCAGTTATAGTAGATGGATGGATGGATGGATGGATGAATGAATGGGAAGACTATTTGATTTATGAGGATGTGGTATATGGTAAATTTATGTAGCTCTTTTCCAGTCATACTAGCAACTCAAAGCGTTTTAAACTAGAGGTTGTTCAGCTGTTGCATCACTCATTGTTTGTAAACAATAATCAGCACATGGTAATTAAAAAAAATTCTAAATAATGACTGTAAAACTGTTTCAGATACTCACTAGTTTGTTGGCGAGCAGCGAGCTGTTCCTCTTCACAGTGATTATGAGTAATATTTATTATTGTAGAGACGAACATAAACTGACCGAGGCTTCAAATCTTTCTGAATGAAGAAGCTCCTGTAGATCAGGTGACTTTTAAGCTGCTGCATCAGATTCACACGTGACTGAGACCAAGAACAAGGAAACAGCTGAGTTTACTATAACACCATCAGGGCCATAACCCTCATGTTACCAACTCATATGTTTAAAGTCATTTCTTCACTTTTATCAGTGTTGTAGGTCCTGAGTCAAACAAACACTTCAACCTTTTAACTAAATGTTTTTAAACAAAATTTGCTATTTTTAAATTTACATGTTATTTGTTTTGAACATATAGTTACATCTGAAATTAATATTTGATAACAAAGATTGAAAAACTTTTTAACCAATTTGAGTAAATAACTGGATCTGACCGCACTGTTCGATAGTTAGGATTGATTGGAATGTATGTACCGGACTTAAAATCTGTACGATTCAACTGAATTGACTTTGTGAAGTGCCTTGAGACAACATGTGTTGTGAATTGGGGCTACATAAATAAAACTGAACTGAATTGAATAACATAAAGAAAATGTGTTATTTTGTCATTATGAGACGATTGTTTAAATATGCTTATGAAGCATCAAGGAGGCTTTTTGTGAAATGTTGATCAATCAGATATAATAAAAACACCAGTATGATGAATTTATTAACTTATTCTTAAAGTTAAAGCAGTTTATATCAAAATCTGTGTATTTTATTCTCAACCAGACTGTTGTATTAAATACTTTAGCTGTAATTAGGTTTGTTAGAGCCATTTTTGGTTGGTAGTCTTATTGCAACCTGTCAGCACAAGAGGGAGTAGAAACATTACCTGTCACTGTCTCCACACCAATTTAATCCTGATTAAAGGCTGCTCAGGTGTGTTGAGATGGGACAGAGGCAATCAGTTTTATGCCCGTGTAAAAAGAAAATGGACGTGTATCATCTAGTAAAGAGCTATGGAAACATTTTGACATCATCTAAACTAAATGGATTATGGAAACTTGAAATATATAGGCAAGTGCTTTATGGACTTTGTTGGAATAAGAGAAAATAAATGACAGGTTAATTTGTAAATATAAAGCCTTTATTTAGACTCTGAGAAAGAGTCACGTCCTCAGTTTCAATAATCTGAGAAACAAATGAGATGCTTCAGATGAGGTCTGCACGGTTGAGCAGTGGGTAGCACTGTTGCCTTACAGCGAGAAGGTCCTGGGTTCGAGTCCTGAATTGGGGTCTTTCTGCATGAAGTTTGTTCTCCCCATGCATGTGTGGGTTTCTCCAAGTACTCCATCTTCCTCCCACAGTCTAAAAACATGACTGTCAGCTTCATTGGTCTCTAATTAGCCCATAGGTGTTCATTATTGTGTGTTTCTAGTGGCGATCTGTAAAGGATTGTACCCTGCTTCTTGTCTGTAGACTGCTGAGACAATTTATCCTGTACACTATATTGCCAAAAGTATTGGGTCATACTGCCAAATCAATGAATTCTGGTGTTAAAATCACTTCCTTGGCTCCAGGTGTATAAAGTTTGATGTGGAGAAACATGACTGGCCAGCACAGAGTCCTGACCTCAGTCTTCTTGAAAAACCTTTGGGATGAATTAGAGCAGAGGCTGCATTTCTGGTTTTCTCATCTTACTGTGAAAACACTCCTAAACCTTTTGGAAGATGTTTACTGAATAGTTTAAGTTCTATCAAGTCAAGTAAACTTTATTATCCCTAAGGAGCAATTAGTAGTGCAGACAGCAGTAAAAAAAAAAAAAAAAAACAGCCACACACACAAAAAGGAAAAAAGAAATGTCCTTACAATGTGGACCTGGAATTGACCAGGCTAATAGCAGCGGGGATAAAGGACTTTTTCAGTTTGTTCATTTTACAATATGGCATCTCCGTCCTGATGGTAAAAGCGAGAACTCTGTCCCCAGAGGACAGCTAGGATCAGCCAAAATGACCCTAGCTTTCTTTAAGGACCGAGAATTATAATTTCTATTGCTATTACCGGAAAGGGGGATCCATCGACAAACTGGACCACATAGATTAAGAATAGGATATCATCAAAGTTCATGCACATGTAAAAGTAGACAGACAAATACTTTTGGAATATCTACAGTCTAACTTTTAGTTTCATTAGAGAGAAACTCTTGAACTTAATAACTTCAATATCTGTAACAGTGATGAAAAATTGACTTTGTAATTGTAATATGTGTACAAATTAAAAACGGATCTATGAAAATTGCCACTAAATGCTTCAAGAACCTAAAAAAAGATAATCACTGCCACCTTGTGGGCATAAATAAATACAGCAGCAGGTTTGGGGTCTAAAGCTGCAAACATTTAAATCTGACTCCAAGTTGAACTTAATCTGATGTCAGAGCAGAAAGTTTTTAACTTTTTTATGGAGGTTAAATCTTTCTGTCAGGATTCATGAGATGAGAACATTATCATTATTAAAAATATTAACCACAGCAGGAATTTGTGATTTTTATTCTTTCAATTGTAACTAACTAACCCCCACACAAAACATCAATTTAATTCATTTAAATGTCAGTCATTTTTTACTGCTTATTCCATAGTGGGTCGCAGGGGAGCTGGTGCCTAACTCCAGCAGTCTATGGGCGGGAGGCGGGATACACCCTGGACAGGTTGCCAGTCCATCGCAGGGCAACACACATACAACCATGCACACACTCGTTCATACACCTAAGGGCAATTTAGAGTTACCAATTAACCTAACAGGCATGTTTTTGGACTGTGGGAGGAAGCCGGAGTTCATTTAAATGTATCACATAAATTATTTTGCAATAAAATAAAACATTTCTAAGTATTCTAAACTTCTAAGGTGATCATCAATAATAATTTAAAAGAACTAAATCTGAGTTTCTGCCATCATCAGAGGGAAAATTATTCAGAGCAGTTCAAATATTCAGGAGGTATTACAGAAATGTTGTGTTCAGCATTTGGTAAAAATTTATTGCAGCATGAATAAGGAACTACATACCCTTTAATGTTTCCTTTGTTGTTTGAGCTTTACTAAGAGCTTCAGTTTGGATCATATTGTGGTTTATTTATACTTTCTCCCTGTTTTGGTTTTCTGATGAAACATTTTATAAAGTGTTTTGTTCACTGCGTTGTTTTCTTTTTTACATTCATACTGATGTCCTGCTATATGATTTACAGCTCCAACGTTTTGATCACTTAACAGTTGTATTTACATGCAGACTACTTTGTGGGGTGGAGAAACAGACCCCGCCTCTTAAACCAAACCAGCCAATCACCTTTTGTTCTGGTTCTTTACTTATTAATATCTTTAGCGGCAAAGTTTTATTGTTATCTTCTTTGTCCTGGTAGCAAAGTTGTTGCTATGAATGATGGGATACTCCACAGTCCATCATCTCTGATCAAAAACATCCAGATAATGAAACTAACCTCTGTAGAAATAAGTCTGATCATCTTCATCAGAAACCTTCATCCATCTGAGTCCGCTGATCAGTTTGAGGAGGAAAAGAAAACAAGTTGTAGAAGATCTAAAATCAGGATGTTCTCACCAATATACTGACCTAGAAGCTGCATTTAGAAACACAGAGAGGTAACATGTTTCTATCAGTGCTGTGATGACTTCCTGCTGTAGAAACCGATCTGTTAGTCTGCAGAGGTTCTACTGAGTTCTGGTTGGGTTCTAAAAGCTTCACACAGATAAAAACTGGCAGACAATAAATAAATCAGACATACCCAGATGTTCTGTGAATCCAACCATCTTCTCAGCCCAAAGGTTTGTGAATGAGAAAGTGCTGCAACAAATCATCAATGGTAAAAAGTAACAGAGAAACGCTGCCTTTATGGACACCTCGGAGAGAATCAATGTTCGGTCCTGTGAGAGGAACAAAATCTGAACAACAACTTATAAAATACAGTAAATAATCTAACAACATGTTTACTGTTTGAAAGCAAAATCAATGCAAGGTAATAAAATATATTATCTCTGTAAACGGTTGTTCACCATATTAAATAACAGAGTTGTGTCAGCAGGCTGAGAGTCAGACTGATTTCATGAGATAAACACGGACTGAACATCTTAGTGCAGGTTTTAATAACATGGCTGCTTGTAGCAAGGAAAGGAAAGAGACAGACATTTTATTTTATTTATTTTCTATATAATATATCTTCATATAGAATGTATGATGTGTTTATTTCACCAAAATATGTCTTTTGTTTTGTTATTTTAAAGTTTGTTTGTATTGGGAGTTTTATTTTTGGCGTTACAGTGCCCTCTAGTGGCTCGTAGGGTATGTGCTGTATTATCTCTTATCGCTCGCCAGTTTGCATTGTATGTGACTGAGAGAGGTACGTTTTTGACGTAGCTCGGTTTTAAAAGAGGGATTTCAGTGCTGTAATGTAACTTACGTTGCGTACAGTAGCGATGTCAAAATGAGGGTTTTTGAAGCATAGAATCATTTTGAACCATTGTGTCATAAAGTGGTTCACTACCCGAAGCTTCATTCAATTCCCTTGGGTGACATCTACTAGCAGTAGTGATTGTTGCACCAAATGAAGCCCTCGGAATGTGATGCACCTATTGTGTAAATAATAGCACTCATGTACAGTACAGACCAAAAGTTTGGACACACTTTCTCATTCAAAGAGTTGTCTTTGTTTTCATGACTATGAATATTGTAGCTTCACACTGAAGGCATCAAAACTATGAATTAACACATGTGGAATTATATACTGAACAAAAACAACTGAAAATATGTCTTATATTCTAGGTTCTTCAAAGTAGCCACCTTTTGCTTTGATTACTGTTCCGCTCACTCTTGGCATTCTGTTGATGAGCTTCAAGAGGTAGTCACTTGAAATGGTTTTCACTTCACAGGTGTGCCCTGTCAGGTTTAATAAGTGAGATTTCAAGCCTTATAAATGGGGTTGGGACCATCAGTTGTGTTGTGCAGGAGGTGGATACACTACACAGCTGATAGTCCTACTGAACAGACTGTTAGAATTTGTATTATGGCAAGAAAAAAGCAGCTTAGTAAAGAAAAACGAGTGGCCATCATTACTTTAATAAATGAAGGTCAGTCAGTCCGAACAATTGGGAAAACTTTGAAAGTGTCTCCAAGTGCAGTCGCAAAAACCATCAAACGCTACAAAGAAACTGGCTCACATGAGGACATGGAGGAGAAGGTGTGATGGTGTGGGGGTGCTTTGGTGGTGACACTGTTGGGGATTTATTCAAATTTGAAGGCATACTGAACCAGCACGGCTACCACAGCATCTTGCAGCAACATGCTATTCCATCTGGTTTGCGTTTAGTTGGACCATCATTTGTTTTTCAACAGGACAATGACCCCAAACACACCTCCAGGCTGTGTAAGGGCTATTTGACCAAGAAGGAGAGTGATGGGGTGCTGCACCAGATGACCTGGCCTCCACAGTCACCGGACCTGAACCCAATCGAGATGGTTTGGGGTGAGCTGGACCGCAGAGTGAAGGCAAAAGGGCCAACAAGTGCTAAGCATCTCTGGGAACTCCTTCAAGACTGTTGGAAAACCATTTCAGGTGACGACCTCTTGAAGCTCATCAACAGAATACCAAGAGCGTGTGGAGCAGTAATCAAAGCAAAAGGTGGCTACTTTGAAGAACCTAGAATATAAGACATATTTTCAGTTGTTTCACACTTTTTTGTTCAGTATATAATTCCACATGTGTTAATTCATAGTTTTGATGCCTTCAGTGTGAAGCTACAATATTCATAGTCATGAAAATAAAGAAAACTCTGTGAATGAGGTGTGTCCAAACGTTTTGTCTGTACTGTACGTATATATGCGTGTTGTACATATGCGTTTTTAGTAACTCATTAAAGATAATTAACTCATGAAAAAATTACAATTTAAAAACATTGTGAACTGTAGGGGATTACAGATGAAAAATAGCCATTAGGCTAATTCTGGCTTTTTTTAACTTGAATTGTCATTTGTTTTATGAAAATCCACTGTCCCATTTTAAATGAATAATAAAAAAGAAAAAAAAATGAAGTGATCATTTTTGATTCACATTTTCTTTGGGAGTGTGCTTGGTGTAATAAAGAGGGTGCTTGTGTTACTTCAGGTGTTTTTATTCAAGAAAAGTAATTTCTGCACAGTAGAAGGGCTCAAACGGTTTCTTTTTTTGAGACAATTTCTCCAGCTTTGGAAAATACTCTTTCACATGGAACAGAGGAGGCTGGTGTGACAAGAAACTGTTTGGCTGGGTGGTTTAGGTTTGGATACAGTGAAAGGCTGGGAGACCTTCACTATGAAGTCCACAAGAGCTTCATCAAGCTCTTGCTTCCTGGATTCTAAAAAAAAAATAAAGAAAATAATAAAGACAAGTAACTTCATTTTAACTTGCAAACATTTAACTGTCATTCTTTCTAATTCTGTGTTCTTCTGTTTGTCTCTATAATGCCTCAGCATTGATGACGTATTATTATTATTATAATACGTCAGCAGCTGCGGGCAAAGCAAACACTGCGCCTGTAAAACCAAGATAACAACCCGTTACTGCACCTCTTGCATAACATGATACCATGACTATAACACTACTGCATAGTATAGGCTATAGGCTTTCTAATAAACACTTTGAATGCACATTACCTTATTAGGTGGCACCAAATCGAAATATTCCCACACTTGGGAATGCTTCCTAGACGGTTGCTCCATGACAGAATAATCCACCAAAACTCAGAATATCCAAAAACGAGAGCTGTTCGTAACGTATAAAACGTGTAGAACGGGGATGTGAACTGGGGCTTGAGAGCATCTTAAATACACTGAATTGCGCCAAATGTTTGAAACTCCGCCTGTCAACTTGAAGCAGTCAGCTGACTCGGTCTGAATGAAACAGTGAAGTGGTTCACACGGCATCGGTGACATGAAGCAAGCTCCGGCCCACTGCTTCACCATAACTACCCTGTCGAGTTTGAAGCGTGCTTTGAAGCCTCGGTGTTAGAGGTAACATCATTAGCGTACAGTGATTCCTACATGACCAGTACCATAAGTGTTTGTGAAAATAGTTGTTTTGGGTGACTTGTTAAGTTTCTTAAGTGAATTCTGAGAGCACAAGATAGCTAACAAGCTAGTGTTGAAGCACCCCCCCGAGGGGTCTTCTTGCGTGTTCGTTTATTCACCATAAGCTGAAAGAATTCACAAGACATTATAATAAATCACACGGAGACAGCTGTATGTTATTCAAATACCTGGCCAGGGGAAGCTCTCTGTAATGTGATCTGACCACATACCGAGACGACTTCAGAGCTTCTCACTGGGGCCATTGCTTTTATTGAAACACACATGAAAATAGGCAGTGCCCTATCCACAGTTTTTTTCATACATATGATTTCATACAGACTCTTCCGGCTTACCATATTTGGACAGCTATTGTCTTGCACCTGGAGAAGGGAGTACGTGGCTAGTTAATCCTCCCACATTCTTTTCCCACCAATCTTTATTATTTCTCTACTTCACACTTAAGGCCAAGTTTGTGCAACGACACTTCTGCAGGCCACAATGTCTTATACTCACACACAGGTTATACATTTTATTTCCCACACTGGTTATGAACATAATAATAATAATGCACACACATAATATATCTCCACAATTTCCCCCTTTTGAAGTCACCTATGTGACTTCACCACTACTTTGAGATGCTAAATAAAAGAGTTTAACAGTCATTACAACCTGTGGAGCAGAAGGAAATGTTTGTCATAATGCTTTTTGACCCTGCCTCCATAGCCACGCCATGTGCCCAGGGACTATTGCCTGTCCGGCCTTTGTAGTCCCAAGGATGCTTACAACCTTCTAAGTCTTGACAGGGAGTATTGACCCCTCTAACTGGAGGGTGTCTATCCGTGCTTTATTCCATAGTCTGTCCAAATATGCCAATATAATATTCTACCGTCCTTCTGCTCCCTAGACAGTAATACATATCAGACGCCCTGTAACTTACTCTTACGGGTTAATCTTCGTCCTCCTCCTCGTTAGCATCCACCGCAAGCAAAGGCATCATATGGGAAGGAGGAGGTGCGGTTTTCCCTTCAATGGTAATCAACCTTTTCCAGTGTACTGGAAGTTCACAAAACAATCCAAAAATCAATGTAACAATGAAGAATGATAAAACACCTATACCTACCGTGACCCAACCCTTAAGAGGCCTGGGTCCTAGATTTTGACCTCCCATCCTTTTCAAAGGTACCTGTAAAGGATGATGAGGATTAACAATATGGTGAAACATAAAAGACCTTTTTTTCTTTTAAAGTTCAGAGTGTTCAGTTCAGTTCTCGGTGGGAGAGCAGCTACGACCACCAGTGAAAGAGAGGAAAACTCAATCACATCCGCCTCTTCTGTGTGATGTCCTGGTCTTCACTCACAGGTGTAGACTGACCTGGAGCTAAGTGGTCTCACCAGGGAATTATTCTGCCCCTATTGGTGGGACCACTGATCTGACGGTGCACCTAAGGTGTAGACTAACCTTTAGGTGTAAATGAACGCTTTCTCACCCTAGGGGATTATTCTGCCCCTTGAATTGGGTGAGAAAGGTCTTTTGGTGTGCTGGTGTTGTCCCTCAGATTCTGCTGGACCTCTGGCAGCGATCTCTGTGGTGCCTCTGCTGCTGCACACTGGCTCCAAAGATACCACGTGTCTCCTTTGCCCTTGACCCTCACCGCATGTGAGGTTCTCTCTGTGACCTGGAATGGACCCGTCCACCTGGGCTCTGACCACTTCCGTTTGATGACTTTCAGAAGGATCCACTCAGCTTCGGACGTGGTTGGCTGAGGTCCCTCGGTTGGTTTCTCTGGAACCTGTTTTGAGAAGTCTGTAACCAAAATTAAGTTGGTTGTCTGAGGTGTCCTGCCAGTCCCCAGCTGCCAGAGAGCGCTTTACCACTCCTCTCAATTCCTTAGCTTGATGCACAGGATGCAAAGAAAGAGAAACATGAGGAACAGCTTCATCTGACAGTAAATACCATTCTGCTTGGTCAGGTGTTAAATTAACTGTTGCAGCCACACCCTCAAGAGCCACATAAACATTTTTGGATGAAATAAACCATGTCTTACCTTCTACTGTTTCATTAAACAAATCTGGTACCATTCAGTGTGACAACGGTTGTAGAACAGAGTGACATGGGGCGGGTCAGGCGGAGAGGTGCAGGGGCAGAGACTTTGAATCCAGGGTTTCCACAGCTGACACACCGAGAAGATGCTGCTTGGAGGTTCGGTCAACAGTTCCCAGTAGATGTCAGCATATTCCTCTGCAACTGGCTGTAAAAAATATTCTCCATGCTGAAGCATTTGTCCACATGCCAAAGAGGAACTATCTGGAAACGTTATCGTTAACCCATCAGTACCACACAACACTGATGCTCCCAGCTTCACTAATAAGTCTCTGTCCAGCAAATTAGCAGGTGTGCTGGGTGAACACACAAAAGGGTGAGTTACTCTCTGAGTCCCAATCTGAACAGGAAGAATTTATGCAGCCCCTGAAAAGCCCATCACAGAAACAGTCTTAGTAGAGAGCAGTGGTTTAGGAGGTTGCTGTGTTATGGTGGAATAAGTAGCTCCAGTGTCCACTAGAAAAAATTCAGACAGTTCTCTCCCACCTTTGCAGGCAACGTGGGATCTGCTGTGCCCACGCCGCACAGTTGTAGCACACATCTCCCAGTGCCCTGCTGGCTCCACCCTTTCCTCTGGGTGCTCCACACCATACACCACGACCAGCCGACCACCAACATGCCATCCGCCTCCACGACCCGGGACACTGTACCTGTAATTATTAAAATGTATAGGGTGCAGGAGGGAGTAACCCCCCTCCTTGCCACTGATCAGTCATAGACATAGGGGTGTGTGCTGCTGGAGGAACAGGTTGAGCTGCAGCTAACATTACATTTTCCGTTATATAATTTTTCTCTTATTTAATTTTCTCTTTGGCCTCTTGCAGCTGCAATTTAAGGAGCTGATTCTGTAGCTGCTCTTTCTCCTCTTTTCTTTTTCTCTGCCTCCTGAGCTGTATGTAAAAGGTGAATTAAATGTTTTTCCCACTTTGTGAAGTCTGTTCCCTGCAAATCAAGATTATTTTTCATCTTTTGACACATGTCAACAGGAACTCCTTTTGATATGGCTTTTTAAACAGCTGTCCCACTCCTGTTGTGCTTTATCTATTTCATTCATGTCAGAGGGCAGAGAAAACGGTCTGCCATGTACTATTTCTTTGAGAATACGAATTTACATCAGCGACTTGGTGTCACGTGATCTCAGACTCAGAATATAGTGGGTGGAGTTATACAATGATGTACAGTAGGTGGCAAATGGAGTAAGACCAGTTTGATTTGGAGTTATTCTCATCCATAATTAACCAGGGACAGGCATTCGGGTCATGGCATCCCTGTTTCTTCCATTGTTTTCCTTAATCTTGAACCCCTAATGCTTTAGAACTTAGTTCTATTAGTTTATTTACAAAATGAGTTCCATTATCTGACCTTATAATCTGTGGGATACCATATGTGGGGAAGAAATGTGTAACTAGGTTAATCTATTACCACTAGGCAATACTTCTTCCCCTGTGTTTGCAACAAATTATGCATGATCTGCAAAAAATTTTTGCATAGTCAGAAAAATGTATAGTGTAGGATTAATGCTTTACCAGATGTGACATATTCCCCCTTTGACACATGGGTCTTCCCAATGTGTCACTGTAGCCGCTGTCCTTATTACATTTAAAAATGAGATCACTATTTTAGGTAGTTGCTATTAATTTAAATAGTGCTTGGTTTAGTTCTTATTAAAAATAAAAAATAAAAACTCACTCACTGATGAACACAAAAAATTAAGGGCATATTATATTTTATAATCTTAGTTTATCTTACCCAGTTTTATAGATACACTGTACAGTTTCAGTCAGCTTTGTATTTAGTTCAAGTAACTAAAGTTTGTTTCAACTAACTCAAGTTTTCTCTATTTCAGTCCAGTCCAGTAATTCTGTTAAGGTTCATTTCATCTTATGTTAAGTTTGAGTGTAATTCGATCATTTTGAACCTGACTGGAAAAAGTCTAAACGTCTGTTAAAATCTTTTTGTTTTACCATAGAGAACCGTTAATCTTTTCACATCCTTTTCCCGAGCTTACAGTTCTTCAGTATTTTTCTGCTTCACCACACTCAAGGCCAAGTTTGTGCAATAACAATTCTGCAGGCCACTAACACAGGTTATACATTTTATTTCCCACACTGGTTATGAACATAATAATAATAATGCACACACATAATATATCTCCACAATTTACCCCTTTTGAAGTCACCTATGTGACTTCACCACTACTTTGAGATGCTAAATAAAAGAGTTTAACAGTCATTACAACCTGTGGAGCAGAAGGAAATGTTTGTCATAATGCTTTTTGACCCTGCCTCCATAGCCACGCCATGTGCCCAGGGACTATTGCCTGTCCGGCCTTTGTAGTCCCAAGGATGCTTACAACCTTCTAAGTCTTGACAGGGAGTATTGACCCCTCTAACTGGAGGGTGTCTATCCGTGCTTTATTCCATAGTCTGTCCAAATATGCCAATATAATATTCTACCGTCCTTCTGCTCCCTAGACAGTAATACATATCAGACGCCCTGTAACTTACTCTTACGGGTTAATCTTCGTCCTCCTCCTCGTTAGCATCCACCGCAAGCAAAGGCATCATATGGGAAGGAGGAGGTGCGGTTTTCCCTTCAATGGTAATCAACCTTTTCCAGTGTACTGGAAGTTCACAAAACAATCCAAAAATCAATGTAACAATGAAGAATGATAAAACACCTATACCTACCGTGACCCAACCCTTAAGAGGCCTGGGTCCTAGATTTTGACCTCCCATCCTTTTCAAAGGTACCTGTAAAGGATGATGAGGATTAACAATATGGTGAAACACAAAAGACCTTTTTTTTCTTTTAAAGTTCAGAGTGTTCAGTTCAGTTCTCGGTGGGAGAGCAGCTACGACCACCAGTGAAAGAGAGGAAAACTCAATCACATCCGCCTCTTCTGTGTGATGTCCTGGTCTTCACTCACAGGTGTAGACTGACCTGGAGCTAAGTGGTCTCACCAGGGAATTATTCTGCCCCTATTGGTGGGACCACTGATCTGACGGTGCACCTAAGGTGTAGACTAACCTTTAGGTGTAAATGAACGCTTTCTCACCCTAGGGGATTATTCTGCCCCTTGAATTGGGTGAGAAAGGTCTTTTGGTGTGCTGGTGTTGTCCCTCAGATTCTGCTGGACCTCTGGCAGCGATCTCTGTGGTGCCTCTGCTGCTGCACACTGGCTCCAAAGATACCACGTGTCTCCTTTGCCCTTGACCCTCACCGCATGTGAGGTTCTCTCTGTGACCTGGAATGGACCCGTCCACCTGGGCTCTGACCACTTCCGTTTGATGACTTTCAGCAGGATCCACTCAGCTTCGGACGTGGTTGGCTGAGGTCCCTCGGTTGGTTTCTCTGGAACCTGTTTTGAGAACTCTGTAACCAAAATTAAGTTGGTTGTCTGAGGTGTCCTGCCAGTCCCCAGCTGCCAGAGAGCGCTTTACCACTCCTCTCAATTCCTTAGCTTGATGCACAGGATGCAAAGAAAGAGAAACATGAGGAACAGCTTCATCTGACAGTAAATACCATTCTGCTTGGTCAGGTGTTAAATTAACTGTTGCAGCCACACCCTCAAGAGCCACATAAACATTTTTGGATGAAATAAACCATGTCTTACCTTCTACTGTTTCATTAAACAAATCTGGTACCATTCAGTGTGACAACGGTTGTAGAACAGAGTGACATGGGGCGGGTCAGGCGGAGAGGTGCAGGGGCAGAGACTTTGAATCCAGGGTTTCCACAGCTGACACACCGAGAAGATGCTGCTTGGAGGTTCGGTCAACAGTTCCCAGTAGATGTCAGCATATTCCTCTGCAACTGGCTGTAAAAAATATTCTCCATGCTGAAGCATTTGTCCACATGCCAAAGAGGAACTATCTGGAAAAGTTATCGTTAACCCATCAGTACCACACAACACTGATGCTCCCAGCTTCACTAATAAGTCTCTGTCCAGTAAATTAGCAGGTGTGCTGGGTGAACACACAAAAGGGTGAGTTACTCTCTGAGTCCCAATCTGAACAGGAAGAATTTATGCAGCCCCTGAGAAGCCCATCACAGAAACAGTCTTAGTAGAGAGCAGTGGTTTAGGAGGTTGCTGTGTTATGGTGGAATAAGTAGCTCCAGTGTCCACTAGAAAAAATTCAGACAGTTCTCTCCCACCTTTGCAGGCAACATGGGATCTGCTGTGCCCACGCCGCACAGTTGTAGCACACATCTCCCAGTGCCCTGCTGGCTCCACCCTTTCCTCTGGGTGCTCCACACCATACACCACGACCAGCCGACCACCAACATGCCATCCGCCTCCACGACCCGGGACACTGTACCTGTAATTATTAAAATGTATAGGGTGCAGGAGGGAGTAACCCCCCTCCTTGCCACTGATCAGTCATAGACATAGGGGTGTGTGCTGCTGGAGGAACAGGTTGAGCTGCAGCTAACATTACATTTTCCGTTATATAATTTTTCTCTTATTTAATTTTCTCTTTGGCCTCTTGCAGCTGCAATTTAAGGAGCTGATTCTGTAGCTGCTCTTTCTCCTCTTTTCTTTTTCTCTGCCTCCTGAGCTGTATGTAAAAGGTGAATTAAATGTTTTTCCCACTTTGTGAAGTCTGTTCCCTGCAAATCAGGATTATTTTTCATCTTTTGACACATGTCAACAGGAACTCCTTTTGATATGGCTTTTTAAACAGCTGTCCCACTCCTGTTGTGCTTTATCTATTTCATTCATGTCAGAGGGCAGAGAAAACGGTCGGCCATGTACTATTTCTTTGAGAATACAAATTTACATCAGCGACTTGGTGTCACGTGATCTCAGACTCAGAATATAGTGGGTGGAGTTATACAATGATGTACAGTAGGTGGCAAATGGAGTAAGACCAGTTTGATTTGGAGTTATTCTCATCCATAATTAACCAGGGACAGGCATTCGGGTCATGGCATCCCTGTTTCTTCCATTGTTTTCCTTAATTTTGAACCCATAATGCTTTAGAACTTAGTTCTATTAGTTTATTTACAAAATGAGTTCCATTATCTGACCTTATAATCTGTGGGATACCATATGTGGGGAAGAAATGTGTAACTAGGTTAGTCTATTACCACTAGGCAATACGTCTTCCCCTGTGTTTGCAACAAATTATGCATGATCTGCAAAAATTCTTTGCATAGTCAGAAAAATGTATAGTGTAGGATTAATGCTTTACCAGATGTGACATATTCCCCCTTTGACACATGGGTCTTCCCAATGTGTCACTGTAGCCGCTGTCCTTATTACATTTAAAAATGAGATCACTATTTTAGGTAGTTGCTATTAATTTAAATAGTGCTTGGTTTAGTTCTTATTAAAAATAAAAAATAAAAACTCACTCACTGATGAACACAAAAAATGAAGGGCATATTATATTTTATAATCTTAGTTTATCTTACCCAGTTTTATAGATACACCGTACAGTTTCAGTCAGCTTTGTATTTAATTCAAGTAACTAAAGTTTGTTTCAACTAACTCAAGTTTTCTCTATTTCAGTCCAGTCCAGTAATTCTGTTAAGGTTCATTTCATCTTATGTTAAGTTTGAGTGTAATTCGATCATTTTGAACCTGACTGGAAAAAGTCTAAACGTCTGTTAAAATCTTTTTGTTTTACCATAGACAACCGTTAATCTTTTCACATCCTTTTCCCGAGCTTACAGTTCTTCAGTATTTTTCTGCTTCACCACACTCAAGGCCAAGTTTGTGCAATAACAATTCTGCAGGCCACTAACACAGGTTATACATTTATTTTATTTCCCACACCTGAATTCACACCCATTGAAATAACACACTCAGACACCGTTGTATTAAATTAAAAGTACCTGGACCAGGGAAGCTCTCATGTGATCTGACCACACACCGGGACGACTTCGGAACTTCTCACTGGGCTCATTGCTTTTATTAAAACACACATGAAAATGGGCAGCGCCCTGTTTACAGTTTTTTCTCACATAGAGTCACTTACAAACTTTTCCTGCCTACCATATTAGGACATGTTCCTGTCTCCCAGCTGCATCCCGTATCTACTGATATAAGAACGGAGTACTTGGCCCGTTAATCTTTTCACATCCTTTTCCCGAGCTTACAGTTCTTCAGTATTTTTCTGCTTCACCACACTCAAGGCCAAGTTTGTGCAATAACAATTCTGCAGGCCACTAACACAGGTTATACATTTATTTTATTTCCCACACCTGAAGTCATAGCCCCTCAAAATGTAACTTTTACCTCCAACAATTTTGTGGGTAAACTTGTCATATAAAGTGACTTTCGTCACGGTATCACCGTATGATCATACTTGATCATACTACAACTCTTATTTTGGGAAAAGGTGCTTAAATAAACTTTTTGTCACAACTTTGTGAGTTGTTTAAAAGTTGTTGCAGTGTAAACAACATGATATGGAGTAGATGTGATGATGTTTATGTCGCCCTACAACTTCTAATATTGTCTTTGTGGATAATAATACCTAAAAAAAAACAACATAATGTTACATGGAGAATATGTGCAATATCTGTGGCACATTGTCCGAAAATAAGAGTTGTAGTATGATCAAGATAATGTGCTCTATGTGTGCTATGAGTTTGATGGCACTACAACATGCCATAGTAAAGTTATTGACCATTTTAAACATATTTTAATGGTAGAAAAATACAAAAAAGCTATTTAAACATCATTAAAATGAAAGCCCATTATCAAAAGCTATTTGATTGATAGAGCAAACTGGTATTCATGACGTTTTTTTTCTATCCTACATCTAGCAAAAGAGGTTTTACTGAATATTTGGCTACTTAAACAATAGTCTTTGGGAAATAACAATACTTTTTTTAAGTATTATTTTCCAATCCAAGAAATATAGTATGAAAAATGTGAGATTACATACACATAAAATGATTTTAATGTCAATACACCTTCTACCAGCACGGTGGTAGGCTCATTTTGAGGAAAATACGATTGCTGTGGTTGCAGAGAGGTGTCGGTTTTGTAGGAGCAATGTTCTGCTGATGAGTGGTATGAGTATTGAGGAGCTTGAGGCAACAAAAATGTCTTGTTGATGTCAGAGGAGAAAGGACAGACTGGTTTGAGATAATGGAAAGGCAACAGTAATTTAAAAAAACAATGGCAGCAAAAGGCTCCACCAGTTGCCACATTTGTCAGCTAAGAACCATAAACTGAGCCAAGAATCCACAGGCTCACCAAAACTGGATAATTAGGGGTTAAAAAGTTGCCTAGACAGATGAGAGTCTGTTTAAGCCTCAACATTCAGATGGTTGGGTCAGAATTTGGAATGAATAACATGAAGGTATGGATTCATCCTGCATGGCATCAACAAGTCAGGCTGGTGGTGGTGATATAATGGTGTGTGTATGGGGGGGGTTCCTGGCACACTTTGGGCCTACTTCCAGCAGGATAATAAAAGGTGTCACAAGTCATCTCAAGCTGGTTTCTTGAACATGGCAATGAGTTCACTTTGCTCCATTGGCCTCTACAGTCACCAGATCTCAATCTAACTGAGCACCTGCTTTTCACGTGTTGGAGCAGAACATTTTCAGTATGGATGTAAATCTGCAGCAAATGTGTAATCCTATTGTGGCAATATGAAGCAACATTTCTGTTCAATCTATACCATGAAGAATTAAGGTAGTTCTGATGGCAGAAAGGAGTCCCGCCTGGAGCTTTAAAAGCAGACACAATAAAGTAGCTAGTTAGTGTATACAGGTCCTTCTCAAAATATTAGCATATTGTGATAAAGTTCATTATTTTCCATAATGTCATGATGAAAATTTAACATTCATATATTTTAGATTCATTGCACACTAACTGAAATATTTCAGGTCTTTTATTGTCTTAATACGGATGATTTTGGCATACAGCTCATGAAAACCCAAAATTCCTATCTCACAAAATTAGCATATCATTAAAAGGGTCTCTAAACGAGCTATGAACCTAATCATCTGAATCAACGAGTTAACTCTAAACACCTGCAAAAGATTCCTGAGGCCTTTAAAATTCCCAGCCTGGTTCATCACTCAAAACCCCAATCATGGGTAAGACTGCCGACCTGACTGCTGTCCAGAAGGCCACTATTGACACCCTCAAGCAAGAGGGTAAGACACAGAGAGAAATTTCTGAACGAATAGGCTGTTCCCAGAGTGCTGTATCAAGGCACCTCAGTGGGAAGTCTGTGGGAAGGAAAAAGTGTGGCAGAAAACGCTGCACAACGAGAAGAGGTGACCGGACCCTGAGGAAGATTGTGGAGAAGGGCCGATTCCAGACCTTGGGGGACCTGCGGAAGCAGTGGACTGAGTCTGGAGTAGAAACATCCAGAGCCACCGTGCACAGGCGTGTGCAGGAAATGGGCTACAGGTGCCGCATTCCCCAGGTCAAGCCAATTTTGAACCAGAAACAGCGGCAGAAGCACCTGACCTGGGCTACAGAGAAGCAGCACTGGTCTGTTGCTCAGTGGTCCAAAGTACTTTTTTCGGATGAAAGCAAATTCTGCATGTCATTCGGAAATCAAGGTGCCAGAGTCTGGAGGAAGACTGGGGAGAAGGAAATGCCAAAATGCCAGAAGTCCAGTGTCAAGTACCCACAGTCAGTGATGGTCTGGGGTGCCGTGTCAGCAGCTGGTGTTGGTCCACTGTGTTTTATCAAGGGCAGGGTCAATGCAGCTAGCTATCAGGAGATTTTGGAGCACTTCATGCTTCCATCTGCTGAAAAGCTTTATGGAGATGAAGATTTCCTTTTTCAGCACGACCTGGCACCTGCTCACAGTGCCAAAACCACTGGTAAATGGTTTACTGACCATGGTATCACTGTGCTTAATTGGCCTGCCAACTCTCCTGACCTGAACCCCATAGAGAATCTGTGGGATATTGTGAAGAGAACGTTGAGAGACTCAAGACCCAACACTCTGGATGAGCTAAAGGCTGCTATCAAAGCATCCTGGGCCTCCATAAGACATCAGCAGTGCCACAGGCTGATTGCCTCCATGCCACGCCGCATTGAAGCAGTCATTTCTGCAAAAGGATTCCCGACCAAGTATTGAGTGCATAACTGTACATGATTATTTGAAGGTTGACGTTTTTTGTATTAAAAACACTTTTCTTTTATTGGTCGGATGAAATATGCTAATTTTGTGAGATAGGAATTTTGGGTTTTCATGAGCTGTAAGCCAAAATCATCCGTATTAAGACAATAAAAGACCTGAAATATTTCAGTTAGTGTGCAATGAATCTAAAATATATGGATGTTAAATTTTCATCATTACATTATGGAAAATAATGAACTTTATCACAATATGCTAATATTTTGAGAAGGACCTGTAGATTCCTGAGTGAACATAGGGCTATACCTACAAAACATAGTGTAAGGTACAGGAAAAACTGTGTCTTGCAAATCTATTCACACCCCTTTATATTGTGTCAGTTTCAACCACAAACATTTAATGGCATTTCATGTGACAGACCAACACAAAATCATTTAAAATTATGAAGTAGAAGGAAACTCATAACATTTTTTAACAAAACAATCTGAGATTTATATTCAACCCTACTCCCTAGTCAATACTATGTAGAGCCACCTTTCTCTGCAGTTCCAGCAGCTTTAACCATCTATATATATTTTTTGTACATTTTCGCTCGTTCTTCTTTGCAAAATAGCTCAAGCTCAGTCAGACTGGATTGAGATTGTCTCTGAAGATCAGTTCTCAAGTTTTGCCACATATTTCGACTTGTATTTAGGCCTGGACTTTGACTGGGCCATGCTAACACATGAATATGCTATGACCTAAATCATTCCATCGTATCTCTAGATGTATGTTTAGGGTCGTTGTCCTGCTGGAAGGTGAACCTCCGCCTGCAGCCTCTAACAGGTTTCATCTAGGATACTCCATCTACCTTTTCCCTTCTGAAATAAAGCATGATGTTGCATCTCCATGGAGATGGTGTTTTCATGGTGGAAAAGTGAACATGAAAAAGTTCATTACCTGTTCTTGGCACTGTAAGGAGCTTTCCAGTCCACTGTGGTGCTGGTGTCACTGTCCATGGTCCTGCAGCCAGTCAGTCTGTCACCATTTTTAATTAGAAGAAAAATCCATTATTAAAAGATGCTACAGCAGAACATAGTTATTATTCAAACATGAGTGCTTCAGTAGCTGCTTAACGTAAAAAGTGTTTTGTATAGAACTGACTGAGGTTTATCACTGAAGTAAACACCATATAGATCAGTAAAACCACCTGGAAACTGTTGCATATGATGTCCAGGAGCTGCTAAAAGAGGCTTTGCTGAAGTTTGCTGATATAACAAATTTATTTAATCACTTTAGACTTCAATGTCAATAATCTACCAGCAGGTGGATTTTAATGAAGCATGCATGCAGCTATCATACCTGTGGCTACAAAACGCTTTGTAGAAATACAATCCAATCTTTTAAAGCACGGATGGTGAGCCTGCAGACCACTGAAGCCCCTGATGAACAGCTGCTGATGGAGAAACGCATCTGGACACAGCAGCCACCAACCCGCAAACAGCTTACAAGAGTCTTTTTAAACTATGACCTCCAGATGCTACATGTGGTGGTGAATTCAACTCCTACATCCCGGCAGAACGGACGAAGATCGGGACGCCTCTCCGAACGACTCCGGAGCGAATCAGACCAATTAACTAACTGAGAGGAGATGACAGCTGGAGCTCTATACGGAGAACTTTAGCAGGTAGGCTAACTTTAACCTGTCAGTTTCATTCTACAACATGGAGAATTGTTTATAGATTACTTATGAAGACTAACGAGCTACTTAAGTAACTAGCTAATCACAAATAACCCCAAATTACAACTTTTGTTAAGATTCAGCCTAGTTGGCGGTCAACTACTTCCGGGAGGTTTCTAAGGCTACAGAGCTATGTGGAGCACGTGACAGCTGACGCTTTGATCTTCTGTGGGATGTTCTCTCGAGGGAATTCGCTCACCAATCATGTCTAATACGCACGCGTCTTGTGACGTAACGGATTGTGACGCATCAGAGGCACTCTATGTTAAATCTCTTGTCATTCTGAAAACACGTCACTTCAAGAAGAGTAGCAAAGCAGATCGTCCTTTTTGAGTTTTGGATCCAAAAAAGCTTTTTAAAATGTTTCAGTCAAGTGGACTAAGGAAGAGAAATATCTCCATCTCAATTGACAACGTGGAGGACATAATATTGCCTCGTTTGAAGACTTTATCACCGGCACAGTGGACCTTGCTTTCACAAGGTCTGAAGGATTCACATATTACAGGGGTTCTGGCTGACATACTTAGCGACATTTTTCAGCAATGTGTGGAAAATTCATTGAAAATCCTGATTCCAATGATTGAAGAGAATATCGAGGCCTATGCAATGACTGATAAAATAATCAGTGTGCATTTAAACAGTTTGATTACAGCAGAAATGGCCAACGTTCTCCAGGTTTCACCAGAAATGTGTCACAGTGGGAAGGAGTTAAACTCATTGATGGAAGAGGAGGTCTCTCGAAAAGTAACTTCTATTGCAAATGTGATCAGAAGGACCCCCGTTTATCCCGTGGAACCTGCCGTGTATGTGAGTGGCCGCTTTTCCAACCTAAGAAATCTCAACAAAATGGTTTCCAACACAGTTACATTTTTCCGAAAACATCTTAACAGAGCCAGCTCAAGTTGTGTTGACAGATACTGGAGCAGATTCATGAAGAAAAAGGAGGCCTTAAATCTGCCTCCACCAAAACCAAAGATTGCATTTGAACGTCCAGAGGAAAGTGTTTCTGCAGTTGTAACATCTCCCTTTTTTCTGGCCTTGGTTGGTGAGGGAATTACAGAAATAATAGATGATTCAGATAATTTATACGATGCCAAAACAGGAGACGATGTTACAGAATTTTGCCCGTCAGTAGATCCTTTCAAAACAATTCAAGTGGCAGAAGCAATTAGCCAAACTATCATTGAGGACCTTCATTTCTGCAAATCCGAAGGTTCAGTTAGACAGAAAGATGAGAAAAGTTCATGCACGCCACATTTTAACTTGAAAAATATTGTTGGTGATATCAGAAGCCTATTTTCATCAAAGCTCAAAACCGCTCCAGCTGGAAGACAACAAATAACCAGCAAACCAGAATTTTCCAGCTTTGCCAAGCAGCGGTTCAGCAGTATGGTGTCTTCATTGGAGAAATCATTGGATTCAAGTGACACAAAGGTGGTCAAACTGAAACATGACCCAGGTAGATCAAACAGACTCATGTGCTTCATGTTTCCTGGATGCGTTCCTGAGTATTCATCAGATGAGGAAAGCCCAAAACATCGAGACTACACAGAGACAGACCACATTCCTAAACTGGATTTTCAGTCTATCAAACCTCAGATTGACAGCCTGTGTGCAGAATCTACAGGGAACCAATTTCTAAATGACAAGATCAAACAGTTTGTAAAGGAACTGACTGATAAATTATACGCTCAAATCATGAGGAGCCATTATTTTCAAATTCCTGTTCCTCCAGAAGGAAAATATCTTTCAGATTCTGTCCTCTCTAGCAAGAAAGTAAGGGACGCTTCTGGCCAGATACAAGTTTGCCCTGAAGTCTTCTATGCCAGAGCAGAAGACGAGGTAAGGACATTTCTCCAAAGCATCTTTCTGTGGATAAAAAATCAGGAAACCTATCAAATAGGTGAAGAGGATAAAGTTTCCAGCGTGCTGTCAGAGATCGACGATCTGGTTAAACAAATATATGTCACATCGACCCAAATAATGTCTCCAGAGCCCTGTGAGGCACAAAATGAAAAAGACAGTAAACCAAATATTTCAAGTGAATTCGCAGACCAGTCTAAATCTGATGAAGCAGGCCAAGTCTCTTTAACATCTCACACTGATTCCTTGATTGTGACACGTGAAAGATTTCTCAAAAAGATGTCAACCAGGTTTACAGAATCAGGGAATATTTATTCCAGTTGTAATGATGAAGTTCAAACTAACATGTCAAATCAGGAGCTGATTGAAAGTGACGTGTCTGAGAACACAGAACTAGAGGAAGGTCTGGCATTTTTTGTAATGGGTGCAGTTTTAGACTGTTCAAAGAAAAATGGCGGGCCCCTTAGGTCCAAAGAAATGGGAAAGATCCTGTGTTATCTGTCAGGAGTGGATGATGTAGAAAAAGACTTTACTGTCAATATATACAATGAAAACGCTAAACAACTTGTTAGAGACATCACCAAAGATCTAAAAAACGAGTTTGGCTCCACTGAAGCGGTGTTGAAGGCTATGGTATCAGAAGATGGCCGTCCTTTTAAGAGTGCTGTATTGAGATGTTTAAAGATTTATTTAACATAAAACCCCCAAAATCTGCAGTTCAAAGGTTCTTTTCAGGAATCACAAAACCTTTTAGGAATGTTTTCCGAAAGCAGAGAGTATCTTCTTCTTCCCTGTAGATTACAGACCACAAACACGCACAATATCTGGCATCCTTCTGCAAAACAAACCATTAACATTTTAGTAATAGCTAAAATAACTTTGTATATGTGTAGAAATGATCTGGCATTTGATAACATAGACCAAACAAATTTCAGGAATAACTCCTATTAGCATAATATTTTCTAGGTCAGGACAACAAGGGTAAAAATCCCAGCCTACCTTTGATATTTGGAGTCTTTCACTTTGGGTTTTCGCCGGGTGCTCCGGTTTTTCCTATTAAAAACCATTAATGTAATTTTATTGGAATGTTACCTGTAAAGGACCTTACTAATATGTTCTGTACTTTAAACTGGTTCATAAGTGTTTATTATTGTTCCTGATTTCTAGCAATAAACTTCCAAACCGTTTCTACTGTTCTCTGAGTGTTTTTCCGCATGTGGGTTAATTCGGCCGTTAAAAACGATGACACTTAAGTGTTTCGATCTTATAATTTTGTTTGATTCCTGTAAAGTGTCTTCAAGATCTTTGAAAAGCACTAACCAGATAAAATGTATTATTGTTATATAGATAGATATGAAATTCAATTCCATTCATTTTGAATCTTAATTCTACATTTTCCTATCTGTTTCTGTTCACAAATAGATCTATAGAACAAAAACTCCTCCTATCTCAGCTCTTACTTTTACCTCATTATTTTTGCTCACCTGTCAATAATGATAAAAATGTATTAAAATAGAAAAATAAATTAAGTAAATGTTGATAAATATGCAGCAGTAAGGTAAGGTTTACATGTATAAACTAGCGGCTGTTAGCAATAAACTGCTAAAATAATAATACAAATAAATACTTCAGGATGACCAATATTATAAGTGGTGTCTCCAAATTAAACCCAAAATGCTTTTTTTAATGACTAAAGCAATCTAAAAGTGACTCAGCCCCTTCATGACAAGCATCTTTAGTACGTAGTAGAGAATCCTGTTGCTGTTAAAACTGGCTGCAAATGTGATTCTTAGCCAGCCCCCAGCTTCTGGTAGCGTTCCTGAAGAATTTTAGCTCAATCCTCATGAACAAAGGCCTCCAGTTCATTAATATGATCGAGTTTGTATGTTCATTAATTTCTGTTACTCTTTTTCTGTTGTGCATCTCTTCAATATTAATACAGCATAAATGTGACTGGACCAAAAAGGACATGCCAGCAGGTCAAAATTAAATATAAGAATATTTTGCAGACTGGTAAAGTTATGTTGACTATAAATGTACTAATGACTTATGTGGAGATATATTATGTGTGTACATTATTACTATGTTCATAACCAGTGTGGGAAATAAAATGTGTAACATATGTTAGTATAAGACATTGTGTGGCCTGCAGAAGTATTTCTCACAGGAGAGGTGAAGTGGAAAATTACTGAGAACTGCAGGGGTGTGTGAAAATTAGAGATAATACAACTGACTGAGTTACTCCCTGCTTATATCAGTAGATACGGGATGCAGCTGGTGGACAATGCCTTTCTAAATATGGTCAGCCGGAAAAATGTGTACGTGACTATGTGTAGAAAATATTGTAAACAAGGGCACTGCCAATTTTTCGTGTGTGTTTTAATAAAAGAAATGAGCCCAGTCAGGAGAGGCAGAAGAAGTCTCGGTGTATCCTACCTACATGAGCTCTTCCCCTGGGCCCAGGTAATTGAACGACATACAGCTGTCTCCGTGTGATTTATTCTAATGTGTTGTGAATTTCTCCAGGTTACAGTGAATAAACGAACGCGCAGAAGGCCCCGGTAAAGGGGTACTTCAACACTTAGAAAGTGCCTGCTCACACATTTCATTCTCTTACTGATTTTAACTGTCAAAAAAGAGGTCATGTGTCTGGCACAGGGGGTGGGCCACCATCTCCTGAATTCACCCCAGCAGAAGAACTGGCCCTTGAAGTGAACAAGGGGAGGCCAGTCTTAGAAGGGATCCAGAGGAGACCGCCACTAAATCTGTCCCACCCATACAACATATTGTATGATATGGACTGAATGAGATTGTCTTGCAGCCAGTGAGAAAGATTGCATATTAGGCAGAGAGACAAAATAAGAACCTGAAGAGAACCTGTCGAAACAGGTAGACTTACCCGGTGACCTGGGTAGTTCTGTGACATCAAGAGCTACATGACTCAAGGCTCTATTGGGAATTGACAGGTGTTGTAACAAAGCTCAGATTTATTGCACCTAAAAAGATTAAAGTCTGAATAGCGCCCCCTTTATTGGGGCAATTTAAGGCATGAAAAGGTCATTGATCACAAAAAGGGGTGGGTGTGGAATGAAGATTTTAATATCAATAAAGGGTCATAGTTAATAATCAGTTACATAAAATGAAACAATAATTATATAAGAATCATAAAAAAAGTCCCTCAACTAGAATACACATTTTATTGATATCTTGTGTTTCATGAATAAAACAATGTTTATTTTTGTTGCGTTTGAGCAACAAAATATCAATAAATGGATGAGTCCGAATATTTTCCAATTTAATGTAGAAAAGACCGAAGGAACTGATTTTGTCTCAAAAATGCAAAGATAGTAATCACTGCACTAGACTCAGTGAGGCCAGAAACCATGTAAAAAAACAGGTTTCATCATGAGATTGCTGCAAAGATAATGACTCAACGACTTCTCACTGTCGCTACATGCTCGTCAAGGAGGGCTGAGCCTGCCAAGATTTGTATCCCCTTCCAAAAATGAATTAACAATGTCCCACATTGTTGATTTATACATATCCATATAATTGGATAAATTATTCCATAAACAAATGGAGTGTTGCTTTGTTGGACGATACAGAAATATTACATAATTTAAACAGGTATCAACAGAAGTTAGTTCTTATTGCAATGACAGCTGCAAAACATATGTTTTCTTGCAATGAAAAAACCCAGAACCCCTGACACAACAACACTGGTGGAAGGAGCTGTCCATCTGAAACAAATGATGTGTTATGTTAAAGACAAGCCAGAGACTTTTTTATCACATTTGAGATGTCATTATAAATGCTAAATACCAGATATTAAAGATTTTATTTCTATATAGTCTTTTTGTTTGAGGCTAATTGCTTCTAGCTAAGGCTTTTTTATTAGCAAGAGGGTTTAGATTATAATATAATATGAATTTGGCTCGAATCTTGTAAATGGTTATTATGTCATACAAAATAATAAACAAGTAATTGAATGACAATGAATATAAAACGTATAATGAGATTGAATAATAAAATAAATGACATAGTCGTTATCCTCTGTGTGAGCAATAATCCTGTCAGACGAAACTTACAAACTTCAGTGTATAAAACACCCATCAAACAATTAGGCAGGTAGCTACCACATGGCAGAAGGATTTTCAGAGAAAACAGTAAAAATGGAATGAAAATCAAGTGAATAAATTATTAATATAGTATTGAGGCAAAAGAAAGGAAAAAGAAAGTCATCAAGTGATTAAATGGAGACTAAACATTGGAATATTCATCAAAATCATCATCAAAGTTAACAAAGTTGTCAGAGTCAGACGAGCTGCTGGATGGACAAGAATCATCTGTCAGGGCAGTAGTTAGGGCATTGTTTCTGATAAGGTTTAGAGGATCATTGCTGGACAAAGCTGTGGCTATCAACCTGGCAATTAGAGCGCTGTGAAACATCCACAAGTAAGACTTTCAAAGGAAGTCATGGCAACAATGAAGGACCTCCTTTTACCAAAAGTAGCTGTAAACCAATTGGACAAATTGTATACTCCAGAATACTTTGCTATCCAATGTGCTAGGGTAATAATCCATCCAGACCTCTGGTTGCTGATCCTTCAGAATCTGGAACAGTGACCCAAACATAGCACAAACACCACCCTTTTCTGGAAGGAATGGATTGCTAATAAGGGCAAATATTTGGAAGTACTTACAAATAAGGGACTGTATTACCAATGACAAACTTAGAAAATACTCAAACGCAGTGGGAGAGTTTTTAGAGGCGTCTGGGGTGTTGAAGCACCCCCTCCGAGAGGTCTTCTGTGTGTTCGTTTATTCACAGTAAGCTGAAAGAATTCACACCCATTGAAATAACACACTCAGACACCGTTGTATTAAATTAAAAGTACCTGGACCAGGGAAGCTCTCATGTGATCTGACCACACACCGGGACAACTTCGGAACTTCTCACTGGGCTCATTGCTTTTATTAAAACACACATGAAAATGGGCAGCGCCCTGTTTACAGTTTTTTCTCACATATAGTCACGTACAAACTTTTCCTGCCTACCATATTAGGACATGTTCTTGTCTCCCAGCTGCATCCCGTATCTACTGATATAAGAAGGGAGTACTTGGCCCGTTAATCTTTTCACATCCTTTTCCCGAGCTTACAGTTCTTCAGTATTTTTCTGCTTCACCACACTCAAGGCCAAGTTTGTGCAATAACAATTCTGCAGGCCACTAACACAGGTTATACATTTTATTTCCCACACTGGTTATGAACATAATAATAATAATGCACACACATAATATATCTCCACAATTTACCCCTTTTGAAGTCACCTATGTGACTTCACCACTACTTTGAGATGCTAAATAAAAGAGTTTAACAGTCATTACAACCTGTGGAGCAGAAGGAAATGTTTGTCATAATGCTTTTTGACCCTGCCTCCATAGCCACGCCATGTGCCCAGGGACTATTGCCTGTCCGGCCTTTGTAGTCCCAAGGATGCTTACAACCTTCTAAGTCTTGACAGGGAGTATTGACCCCTCTAACTGGAGGGTGTCTATCCGTGCTTTATTCCATAGTCTGTCCAAATATGCCAATATAATATTCTACCGTCCTTCTGCTCCCTAGACAGTAATACATATCAGACGCCCTGTAACTTACTCTTACGGGTTAATCTTCGTCCTCCTCCTCGTTAGCATCCACCGCAAGCAAAGGCATCATATGGGAAGGAGGAGGTGCGGTTTTCCCTTCAATGGTAATCAACCTTTTCCAGTGTACTGGAAGTTCACAAAACAATCCAAAAATCAATGTAACAATGAAGAATGATAAAACACCTATACCTACCGTGACCCAACCCTTAAGAGGCCTGGGTCCTAGATTTTGACCTCCCATCCTTTTCAAAGGTACCTGTAAAGGATGATGAGGATTAACAATATGGTGAAACACAAAAGACCTTTTTTTTCTTTTAAAGTTCAGAGTGTTCAGTTCAGTTCTCGGTGGGAGAGCAGCTACGACCACCAGTGAAAGAGAGGAAAACTCAATCACATCCGCCTCTTCTGTGTGATGTCCTGGTCTTCACTCACAGGTGTAGACTGACCTGGAGCTAAGTGGTCTCACCAGGGAATTATTCTGCCCCTATTGGTGGGACCACTGATCTGACGGTGCACCTAAGGTGTAGACTAACCTTTAGGTGTAAATGAACGCTTTCTCACCCTAGGGGATTATTCTGCCCCTTGAATTGGGTGAGAAAGGTCTTTTGGTGTGCTGGTGTTGTCCCTCAGATTCTGCTGGACCTCTGGCAGCGATCTCTGTGGTGCCTCTGCTGCTGCACACTGGCTCCAAAGATACCACGTGTCTCCTTTGCCCTTGACCCTCACCGCATGTGAGGTTCTCTCTGTGACCTGGAATGGACCCGTCCACCTGGGCTCTGACCACTTCCGTTTGATGACTTTCAGCAGGATCCACTCAGCTTCGGACGTGGTTGGCTGAGGTCCCTCGGTTGGTTTCTCTGGAACCTGTTTTGAGAAGTCTGTAACCAAAATTAAGTTGGTTGTCTGAGGTGTCCTGCCAGTCCCCAGCTGCCAGAGAGCGCTTTACCACTCCTCTCAATTCCTTAGCTTGATGCACAGGATGCAAAGAAAGAGAAACATGAGGAACAGCTTCATCTGACAGTAAATACCATTCTGCTTGGTCGGGTGTTAAATTAACTGTTGCAGCCACACCCTCAAGAGCCACATAAACATTTTTGGATGAAATAAACCATGTCTTACCTTCTACTGTTTCATTAAACAAATCTGGTACCATTCAGTGTGACAACGGTTGTAGAACAGAGTGACATGGGGCGGGTCAGGCGGAGAGGTGCAGGGGCAGAGACTTTGAATCCAGGGTTTCCACAGCTGACACACCGAGAAGATGCTGCTTGGAGGTTCGGTCAACAGTGTCCAGTAGATGTCAGCATATTCCTCTGCAACTGGCTGTAAAAAATATTCTCCATGCTGAAGCATTTGTCCACATGCCAAAGAGGAACTATCTGGAAAAGTTATCGTTAACCCATCAGTACCACACAACACTGATGCTCCCAGCTTCACTAATAAGTCTCTGTCCAGCAAATTAGCAGGTGTGCTGGGTGAACACACAAAAGTGTGAGTTACTCTCTGAGTCCCAATCTGAACAGGAAGAATTTATGCAGCCCCTGAGAAGCCCATCACAGAAACAGTCTTAGTAGAGAGCAGTGGTTTAGGAGGTTGCTGTGTTATGGTGGAATAAGTAGCTCCAGTGTCCACTAGAAAAAATTCAGACAGTTCTCTCCCACCTTTGCAGGCAACATGGGATCTGCTGTGCCCACGCCGCACAGTTGTAGCACACATCTCCCAGTGCCCTGCTGGCTCCACCCTTTCCTCTGGGTGCTCCACACCATACACCACGACCAGCCGACCACCAACATGCCATCCGCCTCCACGACCCGGGACACTGTACCTGTAATTATTAAAATGTATAGGGTGCAGGAGGGAGTAACCCCCCTCCTTGCCACTGATCAGTCATAGACATAGGGGTGTGTGCTGCTGGAGGAACAGGTTGAGCTGCAGCTAACATTACATTTTCCGTTATATGATTTTTCTCTTATTTAATTTTCTCTTTGGCCTCTTGCAGCTGCAATTTAAGGAGCTGATTCTGTAGCTGCTCTTTCTCCTCTTTTCTTTTTCTCTGCCTCCTGAGCTGTATGTAAAAGGTGAATTAAATGTTTTTCCCACTTTGTGAAGTCTGTTCCCTGCAAATCAGGATTATTTTTCATCTTTTGACACATGTCAACAGGAACTCCTTTTGATATGGCTTTTTAAACAGCTGTCCCACTCCTGTTGTGCTTTCTCTATTTCATTCATGTCAGAGGGCAGAGAAAACGGTCTGCCATGTACTATTTCTTTGAGAATACGAATTTACATCAGCGACTTGGTGTCACGTGATCTCAGACTCAGAATATAGTGGGTGGAGTTATACAATGATGTACAGTAGGTGGCAAATGGAGTAAGACCAGTTTGATTTGGAGTTATTCTCATCCATAATTAACCAGGGACAGGCATTCGGGTCATGGCATCCCTGTTTCTTCCATTGTTTTCCTTAATCTTGAACCCCTAATGCTTTAGAACTTAGTTCTATTAGTTTATTTACAAAATGAGTTCCATTATCTGACCTTATAATCTGTGGGATACCATATGTGGGGAAGAAATGTGTAACTAGGTTAATCTATTACCACTAGGCAATACTTCTTCCCCTGTGTTTGCAACAAATTATGCATGATTTGCAAAAATTTTTTGCATAGTCAGAAAAATTTATAGTGTAGGATTAATGCTTTACCAGATGTGACATATTCCCCCTTTGACACATGGGTCTTCCCAATGTGTCACTGTAGCCGCTGTCCTTATTACATTTAAAAATGAGATCACTATTTTAGGTAGTTGCTATTAATTTAAATAGTGCTTGGTTTAGTTCTTATTAAAAATAAAAAATAAAAACTCACTCACTGATGAACACAAAAAATGAAGGGCATATTATATTTTATAATCTTAGTTTATCTTACCCAGTTTTATAGATACACTGTACAGTTTCAGTCAGCTTTGTATTTAGTTCAAGTAACTAAAGTTTGTTTCAACTAACTCAAGTTTTCTCTATTTCAGTCCAGTCCAGTAATTCTGTTAAGGTTCATTTCATCTTATGTTAAGTTTGAGTGTAATTCGATCATTTTGAACCTGACTGGAAAAAGTCTAAACGTCTGTTAAAATCTTTTTGTTTTACCATAGACAACCGTTAATCTTTTCACATCCTTTTCCCGAGCTTACAGTTCTTCAGTATTTTTCTGCTTCACCACACTCAAGGCCAAGTTTGTGCAATAACAATTCTGCAGGCCACTAGCACAGGTTATACATTTATTTTATTTCCCACACCTGAATTCACACCCATTGAAATAACACACTCAGACACCGTTGTATTAAATTAAAAGTACCTGGACCAGGGAAGCTCTCATGTGATCTGACCACACACCGGGACGACTTCGGAACTTCTCACTGGGCTCATTGCTTTTATTAAAACACACATGAAAATGGGCAGCGCCCTGTTTACAGTTTTTTCTCACATATAGTCACTTACAAACTTTTCCTGCCTACCATATTAGGACATGTTCCTGTCTCCCAGCTGCATCCCGTATCTACTGATATAAGAACGGGAGTACTTGGCCCGTTAATCTTTTCACATCCTTTTCCCGAGCTTACAGTTCTTCAGTATTTTTCTGCTTCACCACACTCAAGGCCAAGTTTGTGCAATAACAATTCTGCAGGCCACTAACACAGGTTATACATTTATTTTATTTCCCACACCTGAAGTCATAGCCCCTCAAAATGTAACTTTTACCTCCAACAATTTTGTGGGTAAACTTGTCATATAAAGTGACTTTCGTCACGGTATCACCGTATGATCATACTTGATCATACTACAACTCTTATTTTGGGAAAAGGTGCTTAAATAAACTTTTTGTCACAACTTTGTGAGTTGTTTAAAAGTTGTTGCAGTGTAAACAACGTGATATGGAGTAGATGTGATGATGTTTATGTCACCCTACAACTTCTAATATTGTCTTTGTGGATAATAATACCTAAAAAAAAAAAAACATAATGTTACATGGAGAATATGTGCAATATCTGTGGCACATTGTCCGAAAATAAGAGTTGTAGTATGATCAAGATAATGTGCTCTATGTGTGCTATGAGTTTGATGGCACTACAACATGCCATAGTAAAGTTATTGACCATTTTAAACATATTTTAATGGTAGAAAAATACAAAAAAGCTATTTAAGCATCATTAAAATGAAAGCCCATTATCAAAAGCTATTTGATTGATAGAGCAAACTGGTATTCATGACGTTTTTTTTCTATCCTACATCTAGCAAAAGAGGTTTTACTGAATATTTGGCTACTTAGACAATAGTCTTTGGGAAATAACAATACTTTTTTTAAGTATTATTTTCCAATCCAAGAAATATAGTATGAAAAATGTGAGATTACATACACATAAAATGATTTTAATGACAATACACCTTCTACCAGCACGGTGGTAGGCTCATTTTGAGGAAAATACGATTGCTGTGGTTGCAGAGAGGTGTCGGTTTTGTAGGAGCAATGTTCTGCTGATGAGTTGTATGAGTATTGAGGAGCTTGAGGCAACAAAAATGTCTTGTTGATGTCAGAGGAGAAAGGACAGACTGGTTTGAGATAATGGAAAGGCAACAGTAATTTAAAAAAACAATGGCAGCAAAAGGCTCCACCAGTTGCCACATTTGTCAGCTAAGAACCATAAACTGAGCCAAGAATCCACAGGCTCACCAAAACTGGATAATTAGGGGTTAAAAAGTTGCCTAGACAGATGAGAGTCTGTTTAAGCCTCAACATTCAGATGGTTGGGTCAGAATTTGGAATGAATAACATGAAGGTATGGATTCATCCTGCATGGCATCAACAAGTCAGGCTGGTGGTGGTGATATAATGGTGTGTGTATGGGGGGGGGTTCCTGGCACACTTTGGGCCTACTTCCAGCAGGATAATAAAAGGTGTCACAAGTCATCTCAAGCTGGTTTCTTGAACATGGCAATGAGTTCACTTTGCTCCATTGGCCTCTACAGTCACCAGATCTCAATCTAACTGAGCACCTGCTTTTCACGTGTTGGAGCAGAACATTTTCAGTATGGATGTAAATCTGCAGCAAATGTGTAATCCTATTGTGGCAATATGAAGCAACATTTCTGTTCAATCTATACCATGAAGAATTAAGGTAGTTCTGATAGCAGAAAGGAGTCCCGCCTGGAGCTTTAAAAGCGGACACAATAAAGTAGCTAGTTAGTGTATAGATTCCTGAGTGAACATAGGACTATACCTACAAAACATAGTGTAAGGTACAGGAAAAACTGTGTCTTGCAAATCTATTCACACCCCTTTATATTGTGTCAGTTTCAACCACAAACATTTAAAGGCATTTCATGTGACAGACCAACACAAAATCATTTAAAATTATGAAGTAGAAGGAAACTCATAACATTTTTTAACAAAACAATCTGAAAAGTGTTGCATGCATTTATATTCAACCCTACTCCCTAGTCAATACTATGTAGAGCCACCTTTCTCTGCAGTTCCAGCAGCTTTAACCATCTATATATATTTTTTGAACATTTTCGCTCGTTCTTCTTTGCAAAATAGCTCAAGCTCAGTCAGACTGGATTGAGATTGTCTCTGAAGATCAGTTCTCAAGTTTTGCCACATATTTCGACTTGTATTTAGGCCTGGACTTTGACTGGGCCATGCTAACACATGGATATGCTATGACCTAAATCATTCCATCGTATCTCTAGATGTATGTTTAGGGTCGTTGTCCTGCTGGAAGGTGAACCTCCGCCTGCAGCCTCTAACAGGTTTCATCTAGGATGCTCCATCTACCTTTTCCAAGCTGAAATAAAGCATGATGTTGCATCTCCATGGAGATGGTGTTTTCATGGTGGAAAAGTGAACATGAAAAAGTTGATTACTTGTTCTTGCCACTGTAAGCAGCTTTCCAGTCCACTGTGGTGCTGGTGTCACTGTCCATGGTCCTGCAGCCAGTCAGTCTGTCACCATTTTTAATTAGAAGAAAAATCCATTATTAAAAGATGCTACAGCAGAACATAGTTATTATTCAAACATGAGTGCTTCAGTAGCTGCTTAACGTAAAAAGTGTTTTGTATAGAACTGACTGAGGTTTATCACTGAAGTAAACACCATATAGATCAGTAAAACCACCTGGAAACTGTTGCATATGATGTCCAGGAGCTGCTAAAAGAGGCTTTGCTGAAGTTTGCTGATATAACAAATTTATTTAATCACTTTAGACTTCAATGTCAATAATCTACCAGCAGGTGGATTTTAATGAAGCATGCATGCAGCTATCATACCTGTGGCTACAAAACGCTTTGTAGAAATACAATCCAATCTTTTAAAGCACGGATGGTGAGCCTGCAGACCACTGAAGCCCCTGATGAACAGCTGCTGATGGAGAAACGCATCTGGACACAGCAGCCACCAACCCGCAAACAGCTTACAAGAGTCTTTTTAAACTATGACCTCCAGATGCTACATGTGGTGGTGAATTCAACTCCTACATCCCGGCAGAACGGACGAAGATCGGGACGCCTCTCCGAACGACTCCGGAGCGAATCAGACCAATTAACTAACTGAGAGGAGATGACAGCTGGAGCTCTATACGGAGAACTTTAGCAGGTAGGCTAACTTTAACCTGTCAGTTTCATTCTACAACATGGAGAATTGTTTATAGATTACTTATGAAGACTAACGAGCTACATAAGTAACTAGCTAATCACAAATAACCCCAAATTACAACTTTTGTTAAGATTCAGCCTAGTTGGCGGTCAACTACTTCCGGGAGGTTTCTAAGGCTACAGAGCTATGTGGAGCACGTGACAGCTGACGCTTTGATCTTCTGTGGGATGTTCTCTCGAGGGAATTCGCTCACCAATCATGTCTAATACGCACGCGTCTTGTGACGTAACGGATTGTGACGCATCAGAGGCACTCTATGTTAAATCTCTTGTCATTCTGAAAACACGTCACTTCAAGAAGAGTAGCAAAGCAGATCGTCCTTTTTGAGTTTTGGATCCAAAAAAGCTTTTTAAAATGTTTCAGTCAAGTGGACTAAGGAAGAGAAATATCTCCATCTCAATTGACAACGTGGAGGACATAATATTGCCTCGTTTGAAGACTTTATCACCGGCACAGTGGACCTTGCTTTCACAAGGTCTGAAGGATTCACATATTACAGGGGTTCTGGCTGACATACTTAGCGACATTTTTCAGCAATGTGTGGAAAATTCATTGAAAATCCTGATTCCAATGATTGAAGAGAATGTCGAGGCCTATGCAATGACTGATAAAATAATCAGTGTGCATTTAAACAGTTTGATTACAGCAGAAATGGCCAACGTTCTCCAGGTTTCACCAGAAATGTGTCACAGTGGGAAGGAGTTAAACTCATTGATGGAAGAGGAGGTCTCTCGAAAAGTAACTTCTATTGCAAATGTGATCAGAAGGACCCCCGTTTATCCCGTGGAACCTGCCGTGTATGTGAGTGGCCGTTTTTCCAACCTAAGAAATCTCAACAAAATGGTTTCCAACACAGTTACATTTTTCCGAAAACATCTTAACAGAGCCAGCTCAAGTTGTGTTGACAGATACTGGAGCAGATTCATGAAGAAAAAGGAGGCCTTAAATCTGCCTCCACCAAAACCAAAGATTGCATTTGAACGTCCAGAGGAAAGTGTTTCTGCAGTTGTAACATCTCCCTTTTTTCTGGCCTTGGTTGGTGAGGGAATTACAGAAATAATAGATGATTCAGATAATTTATACGATGCCAAAACAGCAGACGATGTTACAGAATTTTGCCCGTCAGTAGATCCTTTCAAAACAATTCAAGTGGCAGAAGCAATTAGCCAAACTATCATTGAGGACCTTCATTTCTGCAAATCCGAAGGTTCAGTTAGACAGAAAGATGAGAAAAGTTCATGCACGCCACATTTTAACTTGAAAAATATTGTTGGTGATATCAGAAGCCTATTTTCATCAAAGCTCAAAACCGCTCCAGCTGGAAGACAACAAATAACCAGCAAACCAGAATTTTCCAGCTTTGCCGAGCAGCGGTTCAGCAGTATGGTGTCTTCATTGGAGAAATCATTGGATTCAAGTGACACAAAGGTGGTCAAACTGAAACATGACCCAGGTAGATCAAACAGACTCATGTGCTTCATGTTTCCTGGATGCGTTCCTGAGTATTCATCAGATGAGGAAAGCCCAAAACATCGAGACTACACAGAGACAGACCACATTCCTAAACTGGATTTTCAGTCTATCAAACCTCAGATTGACAGCCTGTGTGCAGAATCTACAGGGAACCAATTTCTAAATGACAAGATCAAACAGTTTGTAAAGGAACTGACTGATAAATTATACGTTCAAATCATGAGGAGCCATTATTTTCAAATTCCTGTTCCTCCAGAAGGAAAATATCTTTCAGATTCTGTCCTCTCTAGCAAGAAAGTAAGGGATGCTTCTGGCCAGATACAAGTTTGCCCTGAAGTCTTCTATGCCAGAGCAGAAGACGAGGTAAGGACATTTCTCCAAAGCATCTTTCTGTGGATAAAAAATCAGGAAACCTATCAAATAGGTGAAGAGGATAAAGTTTCCAGCGTGCTGTCAGAGATCGACGATCTGGTTAAACAAATATATGTCACATCGACCCAAATAATGTCTCCAGAGCCCTGTGAGGCACAAAATGAAAAAGACAGTAAACCAAATATTTCAAGTGAATTCGCAGACCAGTCTAAATCTGATGAAGCAGGACCAAGTCTCTTTAACATCTCACACTGATTCCTTGATTGTGACACGTGAAAGATTTCTCAAAAAGATGTCAACCAGGTTTACAGAATCAGGGAATATTTATTCCAGTTGTAATGATGAAGTTCAAACTAACATGTCAAATCAGGAGCTGATTGAAAGTGACGTGTCTGAGAACACAGAACTAGAGGAAGGTCTGGCATTTTTTGTAATGGGTGCAGTTTTAGACTGTTCAAAGAAAAATGGCGGGCCCCTTAGGTCCAAAGAAATGGGAAAGATCCTGTGTTATCTGTCAGGAGTGGATGATGTAGAAAAAGACTTTACTGTCAATATATACAATGAAAACGCTAAACAACTTGTTAGAGACATCACCAAAGATCTAAAAAACGAGTTTGGCTCCACTGAAGCGGTGTTGAAGGCTATGGTATCAGAAGATGGCCGTCCTTTTAAGAGTGCTGTATTGAGATGTTTAAAGATTTATTTAACATAAAACCCCCAAAATCTGCAGTTCAAAGGTTCTTTTCAGGAATCACAAAACCTTTTAGGAATGTTTTCCGAAAGCAGAGAGTATCTTCTTCTTCCCTGTAGATTACAGACCACAAACACGCACAATATCTGGCATCCTTCTGCAAAACAAACCATTAACATTTTAGTAATAGCTAAAATAACTTTGTATATGTGTAGAAATGATCTGGCATTTGATAACATAGACCAAACAAATTTCAGGAATAACTCCTATTAGCATAATATTTTCTAGGTCAGGACAACAAGGGTAAAAATCCCAGCCTACCTTTGATATTTGGAGTCTTTCACTTTGGGTTTTCGCCGGGTGCTCCGGTTTTTCCTATTAAAAACCATTAATGTAATTTTATTGGAATGTTACCTGTAAAGGACCTTACTAATATGTTCTGTACTTTAAACTGGTTCATAAGTGTTTATTATTGTTCCTGATTTCTAGCAATAAACTTCCAAACCGTTTCTACTGTTCTCTGAGTGTTTTTCCGCATGTGGGTTAATTCGGCCGTTAAAAACGATGACACTTAAGTGTTTCGATCTTATAATTTTGTTTGATTCCTGTAAAGTGTCTTCAAGATCTTTGAAAAGCACTAACCAGATAAAATGTATTATTGTTATATAGATAGATATGAAATTCAATTCCATTCATTTTGAATCTTAATTCTACATTTTCCTATCTGTTTCTGTTCACAAATAGATCTATAGAACAAAAACTCCTCCTATCTCAGCTCTTACTTTTACCTCATTATTTTTGCTCACCTGTCAATAATGATAAAAATGTATTAAAATAGAAAAATAAATTAAGTAAATGTTGATAAATATGCAGCAGTAAGGTAAGGTTTACATGTATAAACTAGCGGCTGTTAGCAATAAACTGCTAAAATAATAATACAAATAAATACTTCAGGATGACCAATATTATAAGTGGTGTCTCCAAATTAAACCCAAAATGCTTTTTTTAATGACTAAAGCAATCTAAAAGTGACTCAGCCCCTTCATGACAAGCATCTTTAGTACGTAGTAGAGAATCCTGTTGCTGTTAAAACTGGCTGCAAATGTGATTCTTAGCCAGCCCCCAGCTTCTGGTAGCGTTCCTGAAGAATTTTAGCTCAATCCTCATGAACAAAGGCCTCCAGTTCATTAATATGATCGAGTTTGTATGTTCATTAATTTCTGTTACTCTTTTTCTGTTGTGCATCTCTTCAATATTAATACAGCATAAATGTGACTGGACCAAAAAGGACATGCCAGCAGGTCAAAATTAAATATAAGAATATTTTGCAGACTGGTAAAGTTATGTTGACTATAAATGTACTAATGACTTATGTGGAGATATATTATGTGTGTACATTATTACTATGTTCATAACCAGTGTGGGAAATAAAATGTGTAACATGTGTTAGTATAAGACATTGTGTGGCCTGCAGAAGTATTTCTCACAGGAGAGGTGAAGTGGAAAATTACTGAGAACTGCAGGGGTGTGTGAAAATTAGAGATAATACAACTGACTGAGTTACTCCCTGCTTATATCAGTAGATACGGGATGCAGCTGGTGGACAATGCCTTTCTAAATATGGTCAGCCGGAAAAATGTGTACGTGACTATGTGTAGAAAATATTGTAAACAAGGGCACTGCCAATTTTTCGTGTGTGTTTTAATAAAAGAAATGAGCCCAGTCAGGAGAGGCAGAAGAAGTCTCGGTGTATCCTACCTACATGAGCTCTTCCCCTGGGCCCAGGTAATTGAACAACATACAGCTGTCTCCGTGTGATTTATTCTAATGTGTTGTGAATTTCTCCAGGTTACAGTGAATAAACGAACGCGCAGAAGGCCCCGGTAAAGGGGTACTTCAACACTTAGAAAGTGCCTGCTCACACATTTCATTCTCTTACTGATTTTAACTGTCAAAAAAGAGGTCATGTGTCTGGCACAGGGGGTGGGCCACCATCTCCTGAATTCACCCCAGCAGAAGAACTGGCCCTTGAAGTGAACAAGGGGAGGCCAGTCTTAGAAGGGATCCAGAGGAGACCGCCACTAAATCTGTCCCACCCATACAACATATTGTATGATATGGACTGAATGAGATTGTCTTGCAGCCAGTGAGAAAGATTGCATATTAGGCAGAGAGACAAAATAAGAACCTGAAGAGAACCTGTCGAAACAGGTAGACTTACCCGGTGACCTGGGTAGTTCTGTGACATCAAGAGCTACATGACTCAAGGCTCTATTGGGAATTGACAGGTGTTGTAACAAAGCTCAGATTTATTGCACCTAAAAAGATTAAAGTCTGAATAGCGCCCCCTTTATTGGGGCAATTTAAGGCATGAAAAGGTCATTGATCAGAAAAAGGGGTGGGTGTGGAATGAAGATTTTAATATCAATAAAGGGTCATAGTTAATAATCAGTTACATAAAATGAAACAATAATTATATAAGAATCATAAAAAAAGTCCCTCAACTAGAATACACATTTTATTGATATCTTGTGTTTCATGAATAAAACAATGTTTATTTTTGTTGCGTTTGAGCAACAAAATATCAATAAATGGATGAGTCCGAATATTTTCCAATTTAATGTAGAAAAGACCGAAGGAACTGATTTTGTCTCAAAAATGCAAAGACAGTAATCACTGCACTAGACTCAGTGAGGCCAGAAACCATGTAAAAAAACAGGTTTCATCATGAGATTGCTGCAAAGATAATGACTCAACGACTTCTCACTGTCGCTACATGCTCGTCAAGGAGGGCTGAGCCTGCCAAGATTTGTATCCCCTTCCAAAAATGAATTAACAATGTCCCACATTGTTGATTTATACATATCCATATAATTGGATAAATTATTCCATAAACAAATGGAGTGTTGCTTTGTTGGACGATACAGAAATATTACATAATTTAAACAGGTATCAACAGAAGTTAGTTCTTATTGCAATGACAGCTGCAAAACATATGTTTTCTTGCAATGAAAAAACCCAGAACCCCTGACACAACAACACTGGTGGAAGGAGCTGTCCATCTGAAACAAATGATGTGTTATGTTAAAGACAAGCCAGAGACTTTTTTATCACATTTGAGATGTCATTATAAATGCTAAATACCAGATATTAAAGATTTTATTTCTATATAGTCTTTTTGTTTGAGGCTAATTGCTTCTAGCTAAGGCTTTTTTATTAGCAAGAGGGTTTAGATTATAATATAATATGAATTTGGCTCGAATCTTGTAAATGGTTATTATGTCATACAAAATAATAAACAAGTAATTGAATGACAATGAATATAAAACGTATAATGAGATTGAATAATAAAATAAATGACATAGTCGTTATCCTCTGTGTGAGCAATAATCCTGTCAGACGAAACTTACAAACTTCAGTGTATAAAACACCCATCAAACAATTAGGCAGGTAGCTACCACATGGCAGAAGGATTTTCAGAGAAAACAGTAAAAATGGAATGAAAATCAAGTGAATAAATTATTAATATAGTATTGAGGCAAAAGAAAGGAAAAAGAAAGTCATCAAGTGATTAAATGGAGACTAAACATTGGAATATTCATCAAAATCATCATCAAAGTTAACAAAGTTGTCAGAGTCAGACGAGCTGCTGGAAGGACAAGAATCATCTGTCAGGGCAGTAGTTAGGGCATTGTTTCTGATAAGGTTTAGAGGATCATTGCTGGACAAAGCTGTGGCTATCAACCTGGCAATTAGAGCGCTGTGAAACATCCACAAGTAAGACTTTCAAAGGAAGTCATGGCAACAATGAAGGACCTCCTTTTACCAAAAGTAGCTGTAAACCAATTGGACAAATTGTATACTCCAGAATACTTTGCTATCCAATGTGCTAGGGTAATAATCCATCCAGACCTCTGGTTGCTGATCCTTCAGAATCTGGAACAGTGACCCAAACATAGCACAAACACCACCCTTTTCTGGAAGGAATGGATTGCTAATAAGGGCAAATATTTGGAAGTACTTACAAATAAGGGACTGTATTACCAATGACAAACTTAGAAAATACTCAAACGCAGTGGGAGAGTTTTTAGAGGCGTCTGGGGTGTTGAAGCACCCCCTCCGAGAGGTCTTCTGTGTGTTCGTTTATTCACAGTAAGCTGAAAGAATTCACACCCATTGAAATAACACACTCAGACACCGTTGTATTAAATTAAAAGTACCTGGACCAGGGAAGCTCTCATGTGATCTGACCACACACCGGGACAACTTCGGAACTTCTCACTGGGCTCATTGCTTTTATTAAAACACACATGAAAATGGGCAGCGCCCTGTTTACAGTTTTTTCTCACATATAGTCACGTACAAACTTTTCCTGCCTACCATATTAGGACATGTTCTTGTCTCCCAGCTGCATCCCGTATCTACTGATATAAGAAGGGAGTACTTGGCCCGTTAATCTTTTCACATCCTTTTCCCGAGCTTACAGTTCTTCAGTATTTTTCTGCTTCACCACACTCAAGGCCAAGTTTGTGCAATAACAATTCTGCAGGCCACTAACACAGGTTATACATTTTATTTCCCACACTGGTTATGAACATAATAATAATAATGCAC
>NC_061817.1:22109493-22144024 GCF_021462225.1 Girardinichthys multiradiatus | reverse complement strand
GCAAAAAGGTTGTATTTTTTCTATCTACATAGCAAATACTATAACTAAATCCCTATGTTTTATTTTCCTTCTAGGAGCATGCAGGACCATAATGTACCACAAGGAGTCGACTCATCTGAGCTGAATCTAAGAAATAGCTCCCTCTGTCGCGATCTCAAGCCGTTTAGTGACAGAGCATGTTGTTCTCTGATTCTAGGTTTAATGTGAACAAATCTATAACTTGTGTTTAGAATAAATTTGCGAATTACCTCATAGTGATTTTACCATGTTGGTCAAATACTCTGCTGCTCTGCCCATGACATAGAGATGTGTGTACTAAATTCAGAGACAGCACTCCAAAACCACCAATCCCCATGCAGGCAATGTGATTGTGTATGATGTTTAGTCTTTCCGCTCAAGCAAAAGTGATGTTGATGGATATCAATCCAAGATATAGTGGCGATAAAGCAGCTGTTGTCCCCAGAAAAACTGTTTTTACCTGCTTCAGTCCTCTCTAAATTTCTTCTCACAAAATCATCCTGATGTTGACATTTCTACTTCTGTCGCCACACAGATTATCAACAGAGGGGAACAACCTCCCCAGTTCAGCTGCCACATGCTGATTAGAGCATATACAAGCATTTTCCCACTGCTTCCATCCTCCTTTAAGATAATCCCTGACTAACCATGATTCTCGTGATTTTGGCATTTCTATCAATACAGTTTTCCTGTACTGCTATGTAGTGAAATGATTTTAACATTAATGTAACAGAGATTTTCATCACTCGCAGGGAATGTATCCAACCATGAGCCAAACACAGAAAGTTGCCTCTTAGAATATGAGGTCAATTTGTAGGGATATGTATATATAGATATGAGCTGACAAAGTTCCGGGTGGGTTACATGTACTTTCTCTGTACATATCATGTTGCAGCAGCAGAATTGATCAGGAAAAGAATATGTAAGCTCCCGGACAGAAAACAACCGGTATTAAGATCATTAGATTGATTTTGTTAATCAAAGAAATGACGATATTTATGTGCGCTATATAAAAAAAACACATGATCAACAAGTTGAGAAAGCCAAGATTAATGGCTTTGTAAAGTTCTGATTTACAGAATTATTCCATAAATTAGAATTTTATTGAAAAGTTAATTTATTTCAGTATCTCAATTCACTAAGTGAAACAATATATATAGATTAATTACACACACTGATCTTTTAACGCTTTTATTTCTGTTAATTATGATGATTTTCTGCTTACTGCTGATGAAAACATGACATTTAAGATTACAATATTACATCAGACCAAATAAATCAACATTTTTAATGCTTTTAATCAGACAAATGAGCCTCTCTGGGAATGGATATTCTAATTTATTGAATATGACTGTAGTTAACACTTGTGTTAACACAACTGTAAACTTCCATGAGTCAGCTTCTCTCTCACTTTATGAGTTCTATCTGTAAATAAAAACCACTATTTTAGAATCATGATTAAAATTGTGTTAAAAGCTGATTAAAAAATCCATAAACAGTAGCCTATCATGAAGTTTTTGGCCTTTAAGATAGCTAAAAACTAGAGAGGCTGTAGCATCATCCACCCCTTGCCCAGCTCTATAAGAAAATTGCAGGGGATCAAGCTTGTGGTCTATATCATTTAATAAATAGTTTTCAAGCAGTTTCTGAGTGACTTCCTTAGAATAATATTATTTATTAATAATGTTTTTAAAACATTACAGCTTTTATCTTTTGTGTCATATGTGTTCAGATAATCAATAAAGTGTTTATCAATCATATGGCTGTAGATGTACAATGCACTACAGAAGAAAGGACACCAGATTTCATTACTTACTAAAGCCGTTATCGCTACGGCTTCAGGGTAATCTCTACAGCTCCTGTTTTATCTGCTCTTACTATATCTAGATAAGCCACAGAGCTGCCTATGATCACCCTAGATTATACAGATAAACTCTTCTCGGAATGAAGGTTTGCTGAGCCTTAATCTTTTTTTCTTTTTTTTACTGTTAATCATTGAATCATTAATCAACTCAGTTGATTAGTGAGTTACCTGTTGTTTCTTGCTAATGCTTTCTCGATCTTCTTCTCATCTGATGTTACCTGGATGCAAATATGCTACCATAAAGGATCAAAAACAGAGCCAAGACATGAAATAACTTGTAATAATAATAAATTGATGCTATTTGTTTCAGCTGTCGGAACCATCACCTGTGTAAATACAACCTGTGCCCTGCACCTCTTGGCTTCTGGTTCCTAGGTATGCTGAGAGGGGTCACCTGTTTTACAGCCTGCAGTTTTCATGCTGCTGCCTCCCCACATGGTAATAGCAGGGGATCTGGGGGTGGGGGGATATCTTGAGGTGAGCACCCTCTGACCACCAGCCATGTAAAGACAAAAACAGGAGGAGACATTTTTTTAAGTCCGGAAATATAACGGTGCACCTGTTTTCTCTCCATGTGTTTTCTTCCAGGTTTTAGCAGGTATGAAAAGTGTTTAGTAGCTGTGTGTCCTGGGTCATTGTAAATACAATGAACCAAGCTTTCAGATGTAGATTTACTGCAGCTATGCTTTGAATGTCTGTGAAATCCCCCCAGGGTACGAGCTTTCTGATCAGAAAGGACCCCTCTGCACATGTGCAAAAGGGTGACCGACAGTGCTCTAAAGTCATGCTGGAAGTGATAAATTAATCTTTATTACCCCAAATTATTACCCCAAATGTTATGACAACAGTTGTGATGACTCATTTGCTTTTACTGCTGCATGCTGAAGAGTCTCTTATCTGGATTCATTTAAAAGCAGAATTTTTGTTTCAACAGGGATACATTGACCCGAAAAGTATTTGTCCCCTCAAAGATTTCTTTTTTGTCACAATCTCTCATATATTCACAAAAATTTTAATAATAGCCGAAGATAAACAATATGCTTTTGATGTTTGTACAATATACTATGATGTTATTAAAATATACAGCTTTAAAATGTTATAACAATAAACATTTCATGTTCTTACAATATAGTATCTACAGTACAGACCAAATGTTTGGACACACCTTCTCATTCAAAGAGTTGTCTTTATTTTCATGACTATGAATATTGTAGCTTCACACTGAAGGCATCAAAACTATGAATTAACACACGTGGAATTATATACTGAACAAAAAAGTGTGAAACAACTGAAAATATGTCTTATATTCTAGGTTCTTCAAAGTAGCCACCTTTTGCTTTGATTACTGCTCCGTACTCTCTTGGCATTCTGTTGATGAGCTTCAAGAGGTAGTCACCTGAAATGGTTTTCCAACAGTCTTGAAGGAGTTCCCAGTGATGCTTAGCACTTGTTGGCTCTTTGCCTTCACTCTGCGGTCCAGCTCACCCCAAACCATCTCGATTGGGTTCAGGTCCAGTGACTGTGTAGGCCAGGTCATCTGGCGCCGCACCCCATCACACCCATCATGTTCTTGGTCAAATAACCCTTACACAGCCTGGAGGTGTGTTTGGGGTCATTGTCCTGTTGAAAAATAAATGATGGTCCAACTAAACGCAAACCGGATGGAATAGCATGCCGCTGCAAGATGCTGTGGTAGCCATGCTGGTTCAGTATGCCTTCAATTTTGAATAAATCCCCCACTGGTCTAATGTCCATTCCTTGTGTTCTTTAGCCCAAACAAGTCTCTTCTGCTTGTTGCCTGTCCTCAGCAGTGGTTTCCTAGCAGCTATTTTACCGTGAAGGCCTGATTCACACAGTCTCCTCTTAACAGTTGTTCTAGAGATGTGTCTGCTGCTAGAACTCTATGTGGCATTGACCTATTCTCTAATCTGAGCTGGTGTTAACCTGCGATTTCTCAGGCTGGTGACTCGGATGAACTTATCGTCCGCAGCAGAGGTGACTCTTGGTCTTCCTTTCCTGGGGCGGTCCTCATGTGAGCCAGTTTCTTTGTAGCGCTTGATGGTTTCTGCGACTGTACTTGGGGACACTTTCAAAGTTTTCCCAATTGTTCGGACTGACTGACCTTCATTTCTTAAAGTAATGATGGCCACTCGTTTTTCTTTACATAGCTGCTTTTTTCTTGCCATAATACAAATTCTAACTCTATTCAGTAAGACTATCAGCTGTGTACTGTATCCACCTCCTGCACAACACAACTGATGGTTCCAACCCCATTTATAAGGCTTGAAATCCCACTTATTAAACCTGACAGGGCACACCTGTGAAGTGAAAACCATTTCAGGTGACTACCTCTTGAAGCTCATCAACAGAATACTAAGAGTGTGTGGAGCAGTAATCAAAGCAATAGGTGGCTACTTTGAAGAACCTAGAATATAAGACATATTTTCAGTTGTTTCACACTTTTTTGTTCAGTATATAATTCCACATGTGTTAATTCATAGTTTTGATGTCTTCAGTGTGAAGCTACAATATTCATAGTCATGAAAATAAAGACAACTCTTTGAATGAGAAGGTGTGTCCAAACATTTGGTTTGTACTGTATATTGTATGAACATAAACATCTATTTTGCAAACATCACAACGATATTGTTAGAATAATATGTTTTCTTGATAGAATGTAAAACATTTCACTTTCAAAAACAGCATCAGTCGCTACATGTATACATAATATTCAAAAGATTTCCACTTGTCATGGGAGTCAAGATGCCAAATTAATTTGGGGTGATTAATTTTCGCCAATTATGTCTTTGCTCAACGCTATATGGGTTCAAACATATCTGTAAACGTCTCTCAGTACTCTGCTTGACAGTATAACCCACCCGAATGCAGCTCAGGTGGTGTAGTTGTATCCATGGAGCACCTTCAGTTAATCAATGAGAGCTGCTGACACCTCAATCAGATCAGACTCATTTTTCCTCCTGCACAGCCCTATGAGTTTTAAGTTTCTTCTCGGTGTATGCATGATTATCACAGTACTGTCCAAGCAATGAATAACAACAAAATCCCTACATGGCTCAATCCAAGCATGAATTCTAAAATTACGCCACTCAGAGTGGCAGCCTTTTGCTGTGTTGTTTTCATTCTGATATCTTATTTTTAAAAATGCAAATTCCTCACTTTGTGGATGAAGATAGATTTTTTTTGGATGATTGTTCCCTCTAGTGTTGGATATTGTGCAGCTGGAAAGATTTTGGCTGACATTTGTTATGATATGTAACCATGGCACCAAGGTGGGTATTTTTTTACACCTCAGAGCAGCTGATTAACATTGCATAATTACAAATATATCAACTACATCCCCAAATCCCTGATGAATTGAAAAGGAGGCTCTGTGGATACAGACCAGGAGCAAAGAGAAGAAAGTGAAGGATGAAGTTCACTGAGAGATGGCTGCAGGATCATATCTCCGACTCCAACAACTCTCCGCCAGACTCTCACCATACAAGCAGACAGAGATTTAAAAAGAATCAGCAAACGCAAGGGAAGGGGTATTAGCAGTGTTTGTGAACAACAAATAGAGTAATCCAGGACATTTTACTGTGAAATGTTGTCTCTGCAGCACTGATATTGGTGTGTCAGCAGCAAGTTTCGTCCATATTATTTACCCAAAGAGTTCACCAGTGGTATTTAGGCAGCGGTTCATGTTCCACCATCAGTTGTTGTCGACACTGATTGTGATGTCATCAACTCAGTTGTTGATAACCTACAGACACAACATCCCAGTGCATTTGTGGGAATATCTGATCATTTTAACCATGCTTGTCTCTCTGCTACACTTCCAATGTTTCAACAGTTTGTCAGCTGCTCTACCAGAGAAAACAAAATGTTGTATTTGTTTTATGTAAATATCAAGGACTAATTCATCTCTAAAGCAAGACCTCCTCTAGTCAAATCAGACCACAATGTTGTTTTTCTCTGCTCCAAATATAAACCCCTTGTTCATAGGCAACCTGTAATAAAAGAACCGTTAGAAGATGGTCACAGGAAGCTGAAGAAGTCAGCTTTGAGGCTACAGACTGGGAAAGACTGGGAAAGCTTTAAGGTAAAGAGATGGAGATACAACTGTGAAGTTCTTTTTGAGGAATCTTAGACCGTTCAGTGTTTGCACCAAAAAAACTGTTCTTGTGGCGTGAGGTTTTGGTCCGGATGGACCGCAGCCTCCTGCCAGAGGGGAGAGTCTCAAAGAGTCTGTGACCGGGGTGGGAGGGATCAGCCAGAATCTTCCCTGCCCGCTTCAGGGTCCTGGAGGTGTACAGTTCCTGGAGCGACAGTAGACTGCAGCCAATCACCTTCTCAGCAGACCGAATGACACGCTGCAGCCTGCCCTTATCCTTGGCTGTAGCAGCGGCGTACCAGATGGTGATGGAGGAGGTGAGGATGGACTCAATGATGGCTGTGTAGAAGTGCACCATCATAGTCTTTGGCAGGTTGAATTTCTTCAGCTGCCGCAGGAAGAACATCCTCTGCTGGGCTTTCTTGATGAGGGAGCTGATGTTTGGCTCCCACTTGAGATCCTGGGAGATGATGGTTCCCAGGAAGCGGAAAGATTCCACAGTGTCAATTGTGGAGTCACAGAGGGTGATGGGGGCAGGTGGGGCTGGGTTCTGCCTGAAGTTCACAACCATCTCCACTGTCTTTAGAGCGTTGAGCTCAAGGTTGTTCTGGCTGCACCAGTCCAACAGATGGTCCACTTCCCATCTGTACGCGGACTCGTCACCATCAGAGATGAGTCCGATCAGGGTGGTGTCGTCCGCAAACTTCAGAAGCTTGACAGACTGGTGACTGGAGGTGCAGCTGTTGGTGTACAGGGAGAAGAGCAGAGGAGAGAGAACACAGCCTTGGGGGGAACCGGTGCTGATGGTCAGGGAGTCAGAGACGTGCTTCCCCAGCCTCACGCGCTGCTTCCTGTCAGACAGGAAGTCAGTGATCCACCTGCAGGTGGAGTCGGGCACACTCAGCTGGGAGAGCTTCTCCTGGAGCAGAGCTGGGACGATGGTGTTGAAGGCAGAGCTGAAATCCACAAACAGGATCCTGGCATAGGTTCCTGTGGAGTCCAGGTGCCGGAGGATGAAGTGAAGTGAAGATGTTGCATTTTTTCTAAAAGCCTGATGTGGAGAGTGTGCTTTGGCTCTGTTATGGGGACTCCTCTAGAACCTCTGGAGATGACTGTGCAAAGAAGGATTTTTCATAAACTGAAGAACATTTTGGATAACTCTGAGGATCTACTTCATGAGACTGTCATACAACAACATAACTTTATGTCTGTACAATTTGTATTATTCAATTCAATTCAGTTTTATTTATATAGTGCCAATTCACAACACATGTCGTCTCAAGGCACTTCACAAAGTCAATTCAATCGAATCATACAGAGAAAACAATCACATTAATACAATATAATATTCATATTATAAGAATGTGAAAAGTTTTTTGTTATAATGTAGTGAATACATATCTTGTAATAATGCGATATATTTTTAAATCTTGATGAGTATATTGTAATATATTGTGTAATATATTGGGCAAAAAGGAAAAGTATATTTTTAGAACAACAGAGTTTACAGAGACCTGTAAAATCAAGAAATCACTTCAATAGCACCTGTCTGATAACATGAAGTAGGCTCAAAGATCAAAACAAAGTCATTGACATCGGTTTATCTGGAAAGGGTTACAAAACCTTTTCTATGTGCTTTGGAACATCATCAAACTACATTTAGAGGTATTTTTCACAGTCCAATCCTAGTTATAATGTTCTAATTACAATGCAGTTTAGCTCAGTTTATTAGGTTAAATGGTGTAAGGTTTTCTATATAGAGAAACCTAGCATCAAGCCAAAAGCCAATGATCCCCAAAATATTAGTGAAGAGGACTGACAAGACAAAAGTAGACCTTTTGTGTCCCATTACATCTGGCAAAGTATTTCAGAAAAGAACATAAACTACAACCAAAATATTGTGGTGATATTGTGATGACTGCTTTGCTGCTTTAGTATGAGGGTTCAAAGTAAAACAAAATTACTTGAAATAAATTGAAGGTGTGAAATACTGAACATGGTAAAATTGAGTGCTCTAAAAACCAACATGTGCAACAAAAATTACGCGATGAATGAAAATATTAAAGTGGTAAAAATGGAGGCGCTAAAATCAAGGCAGGGACTTAAAACAGGCTACGTTAAATTTGATAAACTTAACATTTATAACATTAATAATTACCATGTTATCATTTTAATGACCTACTAATTCACAGATTCTAATTTTCACCGAGGCGAACTTAACCATATTTTGGTTTTAACGGCGTTCACATTTACCATGTTTAGTATTTCACACCTTTAATTCATTTCGAGTATATTTTTGTTACTTTGACCCCTCATACTTTAGGACCTGCCCAACTTACTGTAACCGATGAAATCATGTATTCTGGTTTCTACCAGAAAATACTGAGGGAGACCACCATCAGTTCATTGTGTGGCCTAGTCAAATTCCTTACTTCCCATAAAATCATATAATATAATAAAAATAATTATATAACCAAAATAAAACCAAAAGAAAAAAAGTGTATGAAGCATTCTTCCTCAACTTCACAGAGCCAGAAACTATCTCATGGATTTTCCTGCCATGCAAGCCTCTCTGTGAGGGCATAACAACAGGAATAGAGACAGAGAATAGACACTAAATGCACCCCTTTTCAAGCACCTTTATGATCTGTGCCTGGCCATTTTCATACCTTCCAAACCGTTTAATCAGATATTCACACCAGCTTCACGCTGAGATTGGCCAGCTGTGTCAGGGCGAGGAAGGAGATAGGTTTTTCTCTCTCTTTAGTTTATTTTAGCCCTCTGATATAACTATTTCCATGCTCAGTGAAGTGTAACACAGTGCCTCGAGCAGCATTACACACTTGATATCCAGTGTTGTCCATGCCAATCATCATAAGTTTGTTGTTACCTCAGGCTTTAAACATTATCAGGGTGCTGACTGTGACAAAAGTCAGTAGTAATAATACTGTATTAATCTGATCCCAGTTTCATACAATTACATATGCTTAATTATTATTTTCCAATGACCAATCTAAAAGAAAGTTTTTAGCAAGAAGAAACAAGTCTTGAGCAGGCACATCACAGCAGGGCGATGAGAGTAGAGAGACAGAACCCTCCTGCAGAACCAGAACCTCATCTTCTTATGAAATAGGCTGATGGTGGTAACAGGGTTGACCCAAACGCAAAATGCAGGGAATCTGAAGACAAAAAATGAACAGATGGTGCTGAGAAACTAAAGCTTATAATACAAAGGTCCAAATGAATGAAAATCTATCACAAATGTCCAATATGTTAATTTGCAGTATAGATCATCATAATTAATTTAATGAAGGAAGCTGTAAGTTAATGTTTGCTGATGTAAATCATATGGCTCATATGTATAGCTAGTTGGAATCTTTTTTCTCAGTTATAGCTGGAACATTTGTTTAGGACTTGTCCGGCTATTTGACCTGGATGTCAAACAGACCAGGTATTCGGAGAAACACTTTGGCAGAAAAACTGAATCAAGGTCTTTTGAGTGACTCTTAAGGGGCATTTCCTACCTTTGAACCTTCAATATTTAAGTACATCGTGCTTGACCCAGGCAGCATTTTACAGCTAATGTTAGAAAAAGACGGAGGGAATCCCCAGTGATATTTACAGGGGTTGGACAATGAAACTGAAACACCTGTCATTTTAGTGTGGGAGGTTTCATAGCTAAATTGGACCAGCCTGGTAGCCAGTCTTCATTGATTGCACATTGCACCAGTAAGAGTAGAGTATGAAGGTTCAATTAGCAGGGTAAGAGCACAGCTTTGCTCAAAATATTGAAATGCACACAACATTATGGGTGACATACCAGAGTTCAAAAGAGGACAAATTGTTGGTGCACGTCTTGCTGGCACATCTGTGACCAAGACAGCAAATCTTTGTGATGTATCAAGAGCCACGGTATCCAAAGTAATGTCAGCATACCACCAAGAAGGACGAACCACATCCAACAGGATTAACTGTGGACGCAAGAGGAAGCTGTCTGAAAGGGATGTTTGTTGCTAACCCGGATTGTATCCAAAAAACATAAAACCACGGCTGCCCAAATCACGGCAGAATTAAATGTGCACCTCAACTCTCCTGTTTCCACCAGAACTGTCCGTCGGGAGCTCCACAGGGTCAATATACACGGCCGGACTGCTATAGCCAAACCTTTGGTCACTCATGCCAATGCCAAACGTCGGTTTCAATGGTGCAAGGAGCGCAAATCTTGGGCTGTGGACAATGTGAAACATGTATTGTTCTCTGATAAGTCCACCTTTACTGTTTTCCCCACATCCTGGAGAGTTATGGTGTGGAGAAGCCCCAAAGAAGCGTACCACCCAGACTGTTGCATGCCCAGAGTGAAGCATGGGGGTGGATCAGTGATGGTTTGGGCTGCCATATCATGGAATTCCCTTGGCCCAATACTTGTGCTAGATGGGCGCGTCACTGCCAAGGACTACCGAACCATTCTTGAGGACCATGTGCCTCCAATGGTTCAAACATTGTTTCCTGAAGGTGGTGCCGTGTATCAGGATGACAATGGACCAATACACACAGCAAGACTGGTGAAAGATTGGTTTGATGAACATGAAAGTGAAGTTGAACATCTCCCATGGCCTGCACAGTCACCAGATCTAAATATTATTGAGCCACTTTGGGGTGTTTTGGAGGAGCGAGTCAGGAAACGTTTTCCTCCACCAGTATCACGTAGTGACCTGGCCACTATCCTGCAAGAAGAATGGCTTAAAATCCCTCTGACCACTGTGCAGGACTTGTATATGTCATTCCCAAGACGAATTGACGCTGTATTGGCCGTAAAAGGAGGCCCTACACCATACTAATACATTATTGTGATCTAAAACCAGGTGTTTCAGTTTCATTGTCCAACCCCTGTATAACAGAGTAAGGACAGCTTACAAGCAGAAATCTGCATTTTCTTCTGCAGCTTTTACCCTCATCCACCCTTCAGAATGCACATTTTGGGGTTTAAAACTGGAAACGATTCGTGAAGGTAGAATGCATTCTACCCTCTGTGCTGAATAGAAACAATAATTCCAGTTTTTTAGATGTGTAACCAGTCACAGGTGTACTAATCCCTGCTTGGAAGTCTGCTAAAAACATGTGGTGCACTTTCTTAGTATCCCTCTTCCTGCAGTTTTCCAAAAACATGCTGTGTTACAGCTCTGTCCAGTGACATCAGGTTCAATCTGTTACCTCAGCGGCATAAAGATAAGTAATGACTAAGTGGTTATAACATAATACTGGGGTCAGACTGTTTTTAAGCTCCAGCAGAGCAGTCCTCTTGCCTTGCCTTCTCTGTGTCTACGACATCTGTGTTTTATACAGACTCAGCTTGAATACTTACACATTTTCTCAGATCTTGAGCCATGTTTTAAACAAAATGGTGGTAACCTGGGCTCTAGTTGTCTTATTCATGGAATCAGGAAGTTAACCAGAGCCAAGACGTGATTGACTGTTTGGATCAGTTTTACTCTTTGCATCATTAAACTTATATCATGTTTGACCCCAACAAAGATATTCCAAAGATACTCCAAAAGCTTTCAAGCATAGCTGTTCACTTCCTATTAATTATGTATTTGAAGAATCTTTTTTATAGTGAAACTAAAATGAAAAGAAATGAATGTTTTAGCCAGAACCTCAGAGAGATTTATAACAGATTCTCTGCACACCCTAGAGTAACAGTGCCTCCATGAAAGATGAGCTGAATATGATGAAATAACTGCTCCAAATATTTTCTTATGGTTTAAGAGCAAATGTTTTTGCACAGACTCGGACAAACATTCCAACCAGAGATTAATTTAATTTTCATTGGCGAGGACCATGAGCAATCTGTAAAAAGCTGTCACCCATTTCCATGATTATGAATAATCTGTTGATCTTTTTTATTTTAAAATAACAGACATATAGGCACAAGTGACAAATTAATCCCACTTCCACATTATGTAGTAGTAGTAGCAGAAGCATGTCACTTAATGGAGGGCAAAGTAATAACGTCAAGGGGCTATGTAGTGTGATTTCTTTTTGGTTGGTTTTAGGTTTGAAAACTTTTGTTGTGTATTATTTATGTTCATCACTTCTCAGTGGAAACATACTGTCACATCTAATTGAAGCCCCTTGGTGACAATAAACCATTCATGGCTTTAACCACAATTTAATCATCTTGAGAAAAAGATGGATTTTGGATACAATTTAAAGAACCTTGCTATTCTTGATCAAGTCATGTATCATGGGAGAGAATGGCATTGATTTGAAACCTTTTCATCTGCCTAATGGTTGCATTCCCTTAGGAATGGTAGATTCCAAAAAATGGAATTAAATGAACACAGCAAGGAGAAATTATGAAGGAATTTAAAGCTGGGCTGGGTTATAAAATAATGTCTGGAAATGATGGCTTCCTTTGGTAACTCTGGGGGAGATGCAGAGATCCACATCTGACATGAGAAAACTAGAGATGGGACATATATTATTTGTGCACTCCACAAATTTGGCCATCATGTAAAAGTTGTAAGAAGAAGGTTATTGTTGAAAGAAAGCCATGTTGTGTCATAATCTGCCTCTGTTGGGGTTTTGAGTGTGTGCTCTGTTTACTTTCTCTGCACTGCCATGTTCTTCTCTTTTTTAATTTCAGTTCATTTAGGCTTATTAGATTAATTCTGGTGATTTAGGTATCACTACCTGTTTGCTGCCTGATTCCATGTCCTCTGATCCCACGCTCCTCTTATCATCCTGCTCATGTCACTTACCCGCCTGTGTTCCTGTACCTGGTTAAGATGTAAGTTTGTTTACTATTAAATCTTTCCCATCTACTCCACTACACCCTGCATTTGAGTCCTAACTCAACATGCACCATGACATGCTGATGGCAGCATCATGCTGTGGGGATGGGTTTTTTTCAGTCAGGACATGGAAGCTGGTCAGAAAACCTGTTAGAGAATGTTTAAGATCACAGCACAAATCAGAATAGTCCAGTCAAAGTCCAAACCTTAATCCAACTGAGAATCTATGGCAAGAGTTGAAAATGAAAATGTTCACAAATGCTCTCCATCCAATCTGACTGAGCTTGAAATGCTTTGCAAATAAAACTGAGCAAACATTTCAGTCAGATGTGCACAAGAGGTAGAGACATTCCCTAAAAACTTTGCAGCTGTAATGGGGCGGTTTTCACATGACATCGCAGTCACATGACTGTACCTCAGCATCACCAGCTTGGGAGGCAGCTGCAGCATGTTTTCTTTGTTTTAGTGTGATCAGTGAAGCAAAACTCTGGACCATTCAACCATAACTATGGTGAAAACTTGCTTAATTGTGGGTTGTGCTGCGCGTGGTGGTCAAGACCAACGTTCGTTCTTGTTTCTGCCAGCTGTGATAGAAAATCATTGTGAGAAAACAACACTGAGTACACAACATCGACTACTGTGGCTGAATCAGATATCCAGGGTGGATTTGACGGCTTGAATCTCACTCACACCCAAATCAGCTGATCAGTTGATTCTGAGCTGGGTGGCAGCACTCAGCACTGCCACATACAATATATATATATATATAAAATCACAAATGTTTATATCTTAATTGTGAAAGTGCAAATAAACTAAATAAAATAAATAAAATATTTATTCACGTCGAATTATATTCGGATGTGTTGGTTGGAATCGGGTCGGGCTTTTATGGGCACCAGCCCATGTCGGGCTGGATTTTATGAGCTCGATCTATACTCAACCCTCAGCTACAGTAATAGCAGTCCACACATGCAACATTTTTCTCATGCATAAAATGATCAAATCGGGGACATTTCCAGAGACAGCTTAACCTGAGGACAGCTAGTCTAAAACGGGAAGTGAAATCGGACATTTGGGACATTTGTTCACCGTAGTTCAAACAGACCAGTATTATGTGAAATGTGTTTACACGATTAAATGAACTATATATATGAAATGCAAGCATTATTTTAAGCAATATTTTCTCAATAATAATCATAAAGAAAGAACATATAACGAGCCCTAACAGACTGTCATATATTTTAAAGTGTTTCATAACTTCCTTAATTGTGTGATATGTGCAGCCAATTGTCCGGATTGGCGCTAAACAAACCAACAGCGTCAGGTTGGTTTGTGTCAGGTTGGATCTTGGGCTGCTCCCTCTTCTGGATCAGTTTAGGCCCCCATCGAATGTGGGGCCTATTCCCTCCTATCTCTACCCGCCGGTGTACTTGTGGTTCTCGGTATCCGGGGCTGGGTGCTTTAGTGTGTGCTGGCTCACTCCTGGTGGCTGCTTGCCGGGGCCTGGACCCCTGGGCTCGGTCAGACCTCTGCTTGGGGAGTGATATGTCCCGGGGTCTCGGGTCTCTGGGTCCATGGCTTCATGTGAAAACCCCCAATTACAGCTGCAAAGTTTTTAGGGGCATAGACGGCTGCCTATGGGGCCTGTGGGCTCGTCGCTGCAGCTCCCTGGGGCTTCTGCACTGTGGCTGCTGGGTGGTCCCCTGGGATTCTCCCCTGCTCCTCTCTGGGGGGGTTACAGTAGTCCTGGCGGTGGTTCTCCTAGGGTTCCTGTGTTCTGAGGGGCCTTTGGATGTCTGTGGCCTGGATCTTCTCCATATCTGTCCCGGGTCCAGGGGGGCGGGTCTGTTGCTCCTCACACTCACTATTGCATATTTTTATGGAGAAACCTTGTATGCACATGCGCCCTCACACTCAGACCCACAGGTGTTTAGATTCAGGTGTTAAAAGATACACAAACGTTCTATATTGAGCCGCATTTACCACTAAATACATCTTGCAATCATAAGTACCGTGCACCTTTCGGTAAAAAGGCTGGTAATACGAACATTTCTGCAGGAGCAGAAGCAAGCTGGGTGTTATCTTTTATTCTCATCATCCTTCTTTCTTTCCTCCATTCTATTCTCTCTCTCGCCCCTTTTCCTTTTTGCCCCCCTTTCTCTCTTTCATGCTTCTTTTTTTCCTTTCCATTTCTGTCTCCGTGTCCATAACAATTGAAATAATCCCAAATCAGTTTCTAATAAAGTTTCTTTTTATGGATATCAAGCAGAGCTTTAAAGCGTCAGCTGGAATGTTCCACCTGTGAAAGTAAATCTGTTGGGTTTTTTCCTGGCACTTAGACAACAATTCTGAGTGCTTCTCTGCCGGACAGGACGCAGTAAAAAAAACAAAAAAATAAAAAATAACAGGCAGTACATATGGATCCACCTTGTTGATGATCGCAATTTTCTTGAGGTACATCGCCTTATCAGCAGGCTATGCACTGTTGCAATGTTGTGAAGAGCTGTGAATCAACACGGAAGCTGATGTTTCTCTGTTGATTGGTGACAAAATCCACAAAGAGAGTTTTAAAAAACTGCTGAGTCTAAATTTCAGAGACCTTAGGATTGAATGGCATGTAGATTTGTTGTTTTCCCCCTTTTAACATAGTTTTCATTTCAGATTTCAATGATTTTCTGTGCATTTTTAACATTTGTTAAAAGTGCAGCTTTTAATAAACAAATGACTAAAATGACCCTGTTTGTGTCAATGCTTTTCTGGGGCATCTATACTACACACGTACTAAATTACCAGTAATAGCTTAACCAACAATGTCTTCTTCTGTTGTATACCAAGATTAGTTTTTCCAATCTATTTTGTGTTTAGTTGCACTTCATGCTAGTCGATTTCTTGTAATTCATTCAGCTCACTCTATTGCTTCAAGTTGCATTCTCTTGAAAATGACAAGAACAGAAAGCTGTGTTGGAAGAGTATTCGCCATCTTTTCTCCTCAGAGTGAAGATAACATCATTCAGTTATTTTGTTTAATAGGAGAGGAGACGTTTATCTGCTTCTTTCTCTCCATCCTTCTCACACTGACACCTCAGCTAACCGCAATGATCATCTAAAAGGATGAGTTGCTCTCGCTCTCTTTTGTTGAAGGAACATGTGATTCTGTGGTCGGGAAACTTCCTATTACCATCAGCCCCGAGTCAGTAAATGTGCAATTTCTTGATTATTAATCAATTATTGTGCAATGATGTACTCCTAATTGTTACTATAGTCATCACTTACACATAAAAGCAAGACATGTATGTATCGTATCTGTTCAGATACAACAAAGAAAGAAAGTCACAGTACCTTGCAAACGTTTTCATGCCCCCGACCAACAGAAAGGTGCATGTAATTGTGAAGTGGAAGGAAAATTAACATTTCTTTTCAAGATTGTGGTACTCATAAAAATATGAAAAATGTGCTGCCCTTAATGGAAGAGTGGCAGAATTATTAAATTGTTAAAAGAAAGCTGTAAGAAGTCCCATCTGCATCATAGGGGACACAGCAAACATGTGAAAGAAGGCGCTCTGCTCAGATGAGGCCAAAATGGAACTTTATGACATAAATGCAAAAAGCTTTAAATGATAACCTCTTAGTAGGACAACCACAATAAATATATATCCAAAGCTACAATGGAAATGATTTATGTGTTAGAATGCCCCAGTGTGAGTCCAGACCTAAATCTAATTTAAAATTTGTGGCAAGACACTTTTAATGATTGGTGTGTCAGCTGACACAAATGACACACCAATCTGACTGGGCTTGACCAAATTTGCAATGAATTATGAGTAAAAAAATTCAGTTTCTAAATGTGCAAAGCTGGTAGACGCCCCATGGACATACAGCTGTGCTTGCAGGGAAAATGTGGTTCTCCAAAGGACTGACTCAGGGGCAGCTGAATACAAATGCATGTCAAAATGTTCAGATATTTAGTGAGTAAAACATTTGTACTTGTGACAAAATCTGAAAAGGATCAACATGCATGGATACTTCTGCAACGCCCTGAATTAATACAAAGATGAGATAAGAGCAAAGAAGTATGGAATATTTGTGTTGGTATTGACTCGGAGCAAAGCACAAATGTGCACTGATGACTGATGAAACTGGAGTAATAATATTATCTGCATGGCAGATACTGAATCATGAGCATACATAAATTGACCCTTTTCCTATACCTTCCTCCGAGCATCATTTACCTGCAGAATGTAATCTTCCTGTGTTCTGGACTTCCTACTGCTCTGTTAATGACATAACACTGAATAATAAAAGCTTTAATTGCTTTCTGACCATGCAGAATTGTGCGTATGTTTTGGTATTTCCTCATCTTGATTTGATTGTATTGCTGCAGGAAACAACATGCGGGGGAAGGGGAGATGAGTGTTCATCTTGGTGTGTTGTTTGTTAGGTGTGTAGTCATCTCAGTTTTCCATCCCATCATGTTTTCTGTCTCACTGGCACTGATCAAAAGCCATGACCGGTCATGTTCACTCAACCAGGGTACATGGTCGGCTTCTAATGTCCTGGAAATCCTCAACACAGAGACTAAATAAGCATTAGTATTTGAGCACCCGCTTGTGTGTGTTTGTGTGTGTGTGTGTGTGTGTGCCTTCTAGAGTTTGTGTATATTTAAGAGTCTGTGTAATAAACTGGATATGTCCATTGCACATAATTCTTGGCTCCAAACCTGAAATCTGAATGGGTTTGCCTGGTTTTCCTCTATTGTTTTTTTTTCCCTCCATTATCCCATTTCGCAGGAGGCACAATTTTATCCGTCTTTACACAGTACGCATCTCAATAACCTCTTTACCTCTCTTCATGTCGTTGTCATTCAAGCAGCTAAGCTCAGGCCTCTCCTCTCAGGTATTCATTTTCTTTGCCAGGAAACAAATCTATGGCCGCAGTGTCAAATAGCTGCTGGCTATAAAAGTCAGTCATGCACATATAATGTTAATTACTGTATCAAAGCCAGACTTTATTGATGGATCCTGCCATGTGTAAAATAACCTGTCTTATGGTGCTAAGTTGTCACAATGAATAAGTTTTTCAGTACTTATAGCTGCTTAGAGAGTGGTTTCCAAGGTTTAGGTTGCGACACCTTAAACCAAACTTATAGGATGACTCATCCTACTACAAGAAGTGCAGAATATGGTCATAAAATAATTTCCATATGACAGTTTTATTTCGATTCCTCCTATCATACAGAAATTCAATCAGTACTTTTCATAAAACGAACAAATGTTACAGAAAAGTTTGAATGAGTAGTTTGCCAACTGATTCTATGCACAACTAAGTTTTCATTGCTAAAAAGTTAGCAAAAGACACACAAAGTCATGAAAAAAGTGTATTTGCTCCTTTATAGATTTCTTTGGTTTTTGCTTTAGCGCATCATTGTCTAGAAATGTTGGCCCCCTCCTGTTTTAAGAGTTGTTTTAATTCAGGCACATTGCAGGGTTTTCAAGAATTAATGGCTTATTTATGGCAATGCCACAGCATCTCAATAGGACTTCATATTTGAGGGCAGAATTCATGGCTCTATTAATAATAGTAAGTAGCCAAGGTGCTGATGCAGCAAAGCAGACAATCACACCATCGCCAACATATTTAACTATAGTTTTGGTGTGCTCTGTCAGTTTTATGTAATGTAATTTACTCCTGTTCACACTCAGTCATGCAGGTATTTGAATTTCTCCAGTCCACTTTTAATGCATTGCAGGTTTTCCTGGAGCAATTGAAAGTGGTTTTAAATGCTGAAAAATAATGCTCTTTTTTTTTTCAAATTTATCTGTTCCTTTGGAGAACATCCCTTTAATCTGAACTTGCCAATGGTAAAACTCTCGAGCTGGTCTCCAGTTACAAGAACCCAAGATTAATTATTGATGGGAACCTTTCTTTCAAAGTTTATTCGCTTAAAGTCGTTATGACTTATGATCAAATGACATTTTCCATTTCAAATGTCAGCTCTATCTTAGGAAACCGACAAGGGAGATCCTGCGAACAGTGTCAGTGTTTTAAAATCTTAAACTGTGCCTGTTTGTAGATTTGTAATTTTTACTGTAACAACAACACTTGTACTTTGTCAAAATGCTCACACGGTATATTTGTAATGTTTGTTTTTGTTATTGTTGTCTATCTGTCCTGTCCACTTTGTGCTGCTGCCTTTCTTGGCCAGATCACCCAGGTGAAAGCGGCCCTGTTCTCAATGGGTCTTTTACCTGCTTAAATAACAATTTAAAAAAAAACATATATATGCAAGATGTAACAGGATGCACACATTCCAAACACATCCACTTTTGTTTTGTCACTTCATAGAATATTTCCCCAAATTCCTGTGGACTATCAAAATGTTTTTAGGAAATGTGGGTCAGCAGTGTGTTTGGCCTTAAAACTATTCGCCCAATCTGTTTCTTATTGTTGAATCATGAACGCTGACCTTAACTTAGGCAAGTGAAACCTTCAGTGCTTTAATTGTGGTCCTGGGTGTTTTGTGACCTCTTGGATTAATTGTTGAGGAGCTCTTGCAGTGATTTTGGTAGTTTTTGGCAGTGATGCGCCCATCTAGCACAAGATTTGGTGTTTCTCATCTGTTCTTGTCTTTCTTTAAATCGGGATATGATCTTGTCAGAAACGTTTGATTTAAAGGATTTCTTGATTCTACGTGTCAGACAGTAATCAGCCGTTGCTGGTTAATCACAGTTGATTCATGATTTAACAAGGGCATAAATTATATTTAGGGCCAGTTTCTTTTGAATGGCTTTTTTCCCTTTATAAATGAAATCATTCTTTAAAACCAGTTTTTACCCAGATTATCTTCATATTATACTAGATGTGTTTGATGATGCAAGAGGGCCAACACTACTTTCACAGCTCTGTTACTTTTTCATGGTGTTAGCTGCTTAAATAGCAGATTACAGTCAACCAAATTCTCGTTTCCCTGAAACTCCTCTTCTGAACCTGAAGGAAAAACTATGAGGACTAATGAGGGAAAGGTTCCAGTAGATCATATATATCTGTCACACTATTGTGTTTATTTAATTTCCCTTTGGGATTAATAAAGTATTTTTGAATTGAATTGAATTGAATTGAGGTAGGAAAATACAGCTTTAAGTAAATAATGCTCAAACATCACCTTGCATCTGATACTGTGATCTCCAGCTAAGCTAGATCATCTTTTCTCCTCTGAGCTCTCACATCAACTTTTCATTCACTCAGCTGCTGTCACTAAATATTTGGTCTTTTTTAAAACATTCTTTGTATAGCCGAGGAATGACTGTGTATGACAATTTGCAGTAGATCATAATTTTCCTAAATGTTCAGACCAGCCAGTTTGTACGGTGGCCGGGGGGTGCAAAACACTTTTACAAGTACCGAAACAAATTTACATTTCAGAAAACAAATTTACATTTCAGAAAACAAATTTACATTTCAGAAAACAAATTTACATTTCAGAAAACAAATTTACATTTCAGAAAACAAATTTACATTTCAGAAAACAAATTTACATTTCAGAAAACAAATTTACATTTCAGAAAACACAATTGCATTTCAGAAAATCATCCGGAAACGGAATGTACCAACGCCGAGGCTGACCCGGAAGTCAGCCTCAGGGCTGCATCCTTCGAAGGCCGTATTTGTAGACCGATTACGTTACAGCGCGGCGACAAAGGCTGTCCCAATTCATGAATCATTCCGAGCAAATGCTGCCGACAAATGTGTCCTTATTTTGCCCAATTTGAAGGATGGGTCGTGAGAATCCTTCGCGGCCCATCATTTCCCATCATTCATTGCGGGTCGAAGCGGATTGGTCAAGCAGGAGAAGCCATGGCGGAACATAGCAACAAAAGCTGTGAGTAAATTGTGGAAAATTACACTTTCTGTGACACAAATTAATTTCTACAATGTTTTTAGTGCGGGAATATAACTATGTAGACGTGAAATATCTGCTTGATTTATCTAGACATCGCTTAATTTCAAATGTGCTCCAACGTGTTCAGAGTTTTCCGTTCCCGGCGTAGTAACCGGCTCGCCTCGCCAGCCCTACCGGCGGTGAGGTGAGCTAGCCCGGTAGAGATCTGACCGGACTATCGGCACTAAGCTCCCGCTGGCAGTCATCACAGTGAACGTTTAACACAAGTGATTTCTAACAGTTTATGTTATTATTTTAATTGTTACTGAACATCGATTTAATATTTCAGGTGATATTAAGGTTAACCAGAATAAATGGACAGTTTTATGTAATCCAACTGTATCGCTAGACAGTGTGATTGAGAATAAATAAGCTTTACAATATTAATTTTTAATGAGGAAATGTGCTACATGTTTTAAAAGTTTATTTATAATTCAGTTAGCATTATAATTTCTGATTCCAGGTAAACCCGACGAGGAATACACCTCCAAATGTGAATCTCAGTAAAGAAGTGAAAAGTTTGAAAGAGCTTGTTTTAGACATTTGCATAGAAATATTTTTTATATTTTCTTCAAATTAAGACAAATGTAAAATTAAAAAAGGCTTTATTTTTGCTTTGATATTAAGCAAGATGTTTTTTTTTTTTTTTGGTATTTTAATATTTTTTTTAGGTAGAAAGCAGCCAGTTTATGAAGCTCAGGGGTGAGAACCACCACCTTTTTACTGGAGCTAAAAACTCAGCCACCGTGGCTTGGAGGTACAATAACAACATTCTTTACAGTCAGTTTCTGTCCAGTTTCAATAACTCCGATCTTTCTAACTTTCATAAATATCCATCCAGTGATTAACATACTTCTTTTGGTTCAGGACAATTCTGGAGAAGATGGACCAACAGGGGAAGGTCACCCCCTTTGCAGGCCAAAACAATGTGGGACAATAAAAAACAAAAATATAAAGTATGTTCAGAAGTTCTCATGTCACACAAATAAAAAAATATTTATAAAAGTCTTGTTGGTTTCTCTGTTTAGTCAACTCTTCTTTTATTCCATCTAACTTTAGGATTGTATGTATCCAGGGTCAGGAGAGGAAGTCAGTGAAAAGCCCACTGCTGCTATTGGCCCTGGTTTGTCCTTATGGATGAGGTGTTGGGACAGAGGCCTTCCACAGCACCTCCTGTCCTAATTGCCTCCATCCCTGAGGACACTCCAGGGCCAAGCGGAGCGGTGGGCAACCAGATGGAGAAGGAAGACTGAGCCAGCAGGAAGGGGTCAGAAAAGAAAGAGGGACAGAGATGATGGAGTTGATCAGGGAGGACATGAGGGGGTACAGAGAATAGACAGACTGTTTTTCCATCTTAGAAAGAATGGTACTGAAATAAGGTGCTATATAAGAAATAATATTAAGTTTTGTTCAGATAGTTTCTTAAAGTTTTAAGCTGTTCTAATAAATTTCTAAATTGTTTTTGTCACCAATGTATTTTATTTCCATTTGACCTAACAATACATCAACTTCACTTAAATTTCTAAACACAGTTTATTTTGAAAATTACAAATAGCATTAGAGAATTTAAGTGCACCCTTCCATCAAACATTTTGACAGGTGGGCGGGACTTCCGGTGAGGGCGGGACTTCCGGGTGAGGGGCATATGGGCGCCATGTGGTTGCATGTGGGCAGGGGGGGTGTCCAAGGGGCGTAACAGTGGATGTGATTGGTTTCGTCATAGGGGCGATACCTTAAATGAGTCAATTAAAACACAGGGGTGTGTTTAAGGGTGTTACGGGGAAGGCCTTAAATGAGCCAATTAAAACCACAGGGGTTGTTTAAGGGTGTTATTAATAATCTGTATGTTTTTTTCAGGCGTTAATACATCTAAAAACAAAACAACAAAAAAAAGACATGCATCCTTTTATATTTTTAAAGGTATAATCAACTTAATGTTGACCTATCACATGAAATCCTAATAAAGGAACTGTGTAACCTGACAGAATTGTAAGTTAATTTTTGCTTTACAGCAGGACCTATTTGTTGAATATATGAGCCAGTCTAAATCCGTTCAAAATAGAAAAGACCTAAAAAAGTAAATAAAAAAAATTGTGCTTCACTACATCGATGGAACGAGAAAAACCTTCAGCTTCTGCGTCAACATACTGGAAAAGCAGCTGAAAATAGGTAAGACGAATATCAGATTAACAGAAAAAAAAGAACATCAGTATACTGTTTCCAAGTTACAAATTGACTAGCAATGATGTGTTTGTTTTTGAATCATGAGAGACTCCATTTTAGGAAAAAGGAATGATAATTTAAGTTACCTGTAGCTTTTCTAAAAAACCATTTTTACTTTTTCATCTTAGGTTACAGGGGGTACAACTGTTAGGGGCGATGTCAGGAAGGGGCAGTTACGTCTGTTTCTAGATAACATATCACCTTTTGAACTGCAAGAAGGGTTTTTGGTCTTAAATACATAGGCAGCTGAAATAGGTAAGATGAATATCAGATTAACAGAAAAAAAAGAACATCAGTATACTGTTTCCAAGTTACAAATTGACTAGCAATGGATGTGTTTGTTTTTTGAATCATGAGAGACCTCCATTTAGGAAAAAGGAATGATAATTTAAGTACCTGTAGCTTTTCTAAAAAAACATTTTTACTTTTGTCATCTTAGAGTTACAGGGGGTTACAACTGTTAGGGGCGATGTCAGGAAGGGGCAGTTACGTCTGTTTCTAGATAACATATCACCTTTGAATCAAGAAGGGTTTTGGTCTTAAAAACATAGTCTTTGCAGTTGAGAGATAGAGGGGAGTACAAATGTTTCTGTACCTCTTAAAAAATCCAGATTGTCGTCATCCTCAAGCATTGACAGTGGATCAAAAAGGTGGTTTCAGGTTTCCAAGACTTGAGCTATCACCAAAAAAGTAATAGTAAGATCATTTAAACCCTCTAATATGCACTCAAACACAATCTCCTAAAGCAGTATACATTTCAAACTATGGCTCTATTAAATTTAATAGAATATGCATGGTAATCTCTGTTTAACTATAAATGACTTTTTTAAAGAAAATGAAATTGGAGTGCATCAGATTGTTAAAAAATTCTTCAAACTGTAAATAAGATAAATGTATACTATTAATAATGAATATGTTTTGTACATAGTCCAGATTTATTAATCTATTGCATCACACAAAGCAGAGGTCATTACAAGTTACTTTATTCTTTTAAATGTTTTTGTTTTATTATTATTGAATGGTTGTTGCATAGTCGTAACCAGGGTCTATTGAAAAGAAAAAACATTATAGTTGTTTTGTAGACAAATTCTTTTTATACACTCAAGCACAATTTTAATCAGTTATCAGTTTTGTATCAGTACAAGGATGTTTTTTCTATGCTTCAATAGTACTCAGTGCAGAATTCTGTTTTTGCAGTATAATTTTGACAACATTCTGAAGATTCGCATTCTTGTACATAGTATAATTGCAACGACAATCGTTTTGGAAATTCTTTGAAATGCTGTGTGTACTGATTGCTGTCGCTTCATTTAAGAAAAATTGTATCTGCTAAATTTCTATGTCACTGACAATAAACATTTATTTACTTTGTGTATTTTAAACTGGTTTCTTATTCCTGTCATTTTTACATCTTTACAGTAAGTAATCCTCTATATTTAATTTCATTTTGAAACTTTGTTTTGTATAGACACCAACTTTGGTCATGTTGCAGTCACTTTGTAGTGTCATCTATTGTCAAAACAACTTCTGTGCATTTAGAAAGTTGTATACAATTGATTATATTTCATAGAGTGCATAATATTTTGGATCCATGCTTTTGTGTGCATTCTGCTAAGTAAATGCAATAAACAGATTTCTAGAGTTTATTCTTGTTTTTAAACTTGATTTACAATAACTCAATTGACTGTGAGAGTCAGTTGAGGTATTAGTATTTTTTTAATGCTATTACAATTTCTTTACACAACTATTTAGCATACACTAAATTGCTAAGCAGATATATTAGAATGCACATGCAGTACTTTTACATAACACACTGGGATTTTAAAAACAAAACAGCAACCCACACATGGCTTAATTCTTCCCTCTCAAACTTTTAAGTTCTAAGGTTTTTCATATTTTGTACATATCTAGTAATTATGGTGTATGTTATTTTTCAAACTTTTTCACTTTAAATTAATATTTGTTTAGTAAAATCAGTGGTCTAACTTTTTTACGATTAAGGTTAGATTTCAATTCAATTCAATTTTATTAATTTTAGGAATATAGCACCAGTTCAGAGCAAATGTCATCTCAAGGCAGATGATAAACAGAGAGTTCTAAGCATGTAGCTACAGTGGTAAGTAAGGACTCCATATTAACAAGAAAAACCTCTAGTAGAACCATGCTCAGTATAAGTGGCCATCTGCTGTGATTGGCTAGCTTTAGAGGGCAGAAAGTAAACAGAAAAAAAAAACACAGAAGCACCAGTCCAGGAGTAGTTTATTTGGGAAAGAATACAGCACACACCGTTAGTGACATCACTAATACCATTAGTAGTTCCATCTAAGAAACACAATAAAACAAGAAAGCACTGAGCCAGTAGTAGTATCAATGGGATAAGAAAATTAAGAGTAAATACCTGCAGCAATAGCTCACTGGCATTATCCTTGAAAGAGACAGTTAAAGACAAAATCCCTAGGCAGAGTGTATCTTCTATGAAAACAACAAGAATGAGAACATACACTTTATTAGATTATGACACACAACACAAATACACCACACAAAGGTTTCTATTTACTGCTGCAATTTCTAGTTATGATTAAAGTTCCTTGTCAGGTTAAACACAATTTTGTGGCCTCACACATTTAAGATAATAAAAGGAATAGAAGTGTTGCACATATATTTATTCTGAACTTTTGTTATTTTATTTAGAGAGCACTCACATGTTGCATTTCTAATTTAACAAATAAATATTAAAATCGTTTAGAATTTCTTCCTTTAGGAATTTCTTTCTTTAGGAAGTGGCATAGAGAAACACTTTTAGAATTTTGACATTTTCTTATGAAGAGATGGTAAAAAATATGAGGACAAGTAGAAGGAAAACTGCAGAAACAGAATATCCACATGCTCTTTCTAGTATTTTTTTAAGGAAACATTGAACTAAAGCAGAACCATCTGCTGGAAGAGGTATGGACAGTAGAGGCAGACAAGCCATTTGGGTGCTTTCTACCAAACTGGTTTGTGTGGCTTTAAAAATGTTTTTTTATTGTTGGCATTTGCCCTTTGCTTAGCTAGATGAAAGAACAATGAGCAGGTTAATGGAGACCATTAACATATAAAAATATAGTGACAAGCATGTTCATGTTATTTTTACTTGTAACTGTTTTTTTTTTAAGATTAACCTAATAAGCTATTAAAAACAAAAGCAATTCAACATAAATATAATGTCAAATAAACATTGGTATAAGACAAATTATTGTCTCTTGTCCAACTGCTGTTTATTTCAATGCCACTTACCTCATAGTATATATATGTCAATAAACTGATCTACACTTCAGAGTTGTGCTGATTTCAGTTTAACCTTCTTGCTCATCACCAACATTGGATATTTTGAAACCTTATGAAGTTAATAAATACTACTTGAAAAGGTGTGTGTTACTCTTCTGCAGTGTAGTTTGACATTTTTAATCAAATGTTATAAAAGCCGATAAGTGGTGTTCTCAAACGGCACTTGTGAGTTGCTCAGTAACAAAACCAATTACTATTTCTTAATTCTATTTAGAGTTACCTTCACTGGTATGACAAAAACGTGTTTTTATTATTGAAATGTCATTAGTTCTTGACTAATTCTACAAACACATTCTGAAGTTTCAAATAATTTCTATAAATGAAATATACAACATTTGCTTACAGTTAACTGACTACACACCAGAATCAGGACATCTCTTCATAGCTTATAATGTTAGGCATATGTTGTACGCAGACCATGTCAATTACTATTTTCACTTAATATTAAAAGTTCTAAAAATTACATTAGCTTAGGAATTACCCTAGCTAATCAGCAACATTCACATTTGCCAAGTTATTTCTTCGTAAATAAGAATCATGAAAATGTGTTTTTTCAAAGATATCACACCTTATAATCCCATCACACTATTGAGTATGAGCCTTTTGTTTTTATTGCGTTAGAAGACATGATTCCACAATAAAATAACACTAACCAATCCTCTTCCTTACAGTTGGGCCAAACATTATTCATATCCTGGAAAGTATAGATGTATATTTTTTTTCATTTAACTGAGAAGTTTGTTTCTCACATAAAAGGAAAAAGGCATCTCTCCAATGACAACAAAATAATTAAAATCTTTATAAAAAAATTGGCATGTTAAAATTTTTTTATGTTCTCAGTGTACATCCACAATGCTGAAAAGGAGTGTTTAAAACGTGGCAGAAGTAGTGGCAGAAGACATTTTGATGTATCCTAAAATCTCTTTAATGGCCTCATGTTTAGATTTACCTATCACGTGAATAGGATCCCACTACGGAGGCGAGAGCTGGTGTAAAGCAGCTGGTCTCCAAGCACTCTTTCTTCTCTGCCCCTCAATGTGTTGCAGTAGCAGGGCTTGTAAAACAAACCAAAAGTGTCTGAACCAATATAATCAGCACCTCTCTGACAGCATTCGTTTTTACTTCACTGTATGGCCATAAAAGTCGCATCTGAATTTGAACACAGCAATAGTGAATGACATCCGTGAATCAGTAATTCTGTGTTTAATTAATCTGTGGTTTCAAGGACTTTGATGTGTGACACAAAAAACGGAATTTTGGAACTGGAATTGAATTTTGGAATAGAAAATGAAAGTTATCAAATGGAATTTTCAATACATAGCAAAGCAATTTTCAAAGCAAACAAATTCAGTTTAAAAGCCAAGGAATTCAGTTTCAAACCATTAAATTCATTTTAATGGTTTGAACTAGGTAAAAAACTTTTATTGGTGGAGACTGGACTTTAGCTGTGTGTCAGAGTCAGGGCATGAATCACTTGGTCTATTTTGTTACTTCTATCTTCGCCAAATGTACCAAGAGTAGGAGAGTTAGCTCGCAGGAGATGAAGTGCTGCCATCAAAACTAAATTTGCCGCTTTTTAAAACCACAGATATCCTTGCGTGCTTTCTAGGTTTTAGCGGCATGGCTTTCTGTCCGCTGTCAGGAGCATGTGTTCACCTCCGTTCGAGTGCACCTAACTCAGTGTGTCAGTGTCACCGTTGGTGACACAGAGTATGATGAGTGTGTTTTCGTCCAGCTTTTGCCATGTTTGGCCATAGAAAGAAGAGTAGTGACAACACAGGGACAGAAATCCTTCACGACGTGATCCAATAAAACGAATGACATTAACTGTTAAACTATTACTACATGCTGTGATCCTCTTGGGGGCACGGCGGTCTGGTTGGTAGGGCGGGGTGCCCCCCTTGAATAGTGGTAGGTGAAACACTGCAGGTGCTTCCACAGATTAGAAGTATTCCGCCGCAGCCGTGCATATTGCATCATAAATATTTCTGCACAGCATTTTGAAATGGAGTTTCGACGAAAATTCAAACTGAAAGACTGGGGTGGTGTTCCAACTACAGGGGGATCACACTCCTCAGCCTCCCTGGTAAGGCCTACGCCAGGGTATTGGAGAGGAGAGTCTGACCGATAGTCGAACCTCGGCTTCAGGAGGAGCAGTGTGGTTCTTGTCCCGGCCGTGGAACACTGGACCAGCTCTATACCCTCTACAGGGTGCTCGAGGGACACAGTCGAATGCCTTCTCCAGGTCCACAAAAGTTTTGTGGACCTGGAGAAGGCATTCGACTGTGTCCCTCGAGCACCCTGTAGAGGGTATAGAGCTGGTCCAGTGTTTCACCTACCACTATTCAAGGGGGGCACCCCGCCCTACCAACCAGACCGCCGTGCCCCCAAGAGGATCACAGCATGTAGTAATAGTTTAACAGTTAATGTCATTCGTTTTATTGGATCACGTCGTGAAGGATTTCTGTCCCTGTGTTGTCACTACTCTTCTTTCTATGGCCAAACATGGCAAAAGCTGGACGAAAACACACTCATCATACTCTGTGTCACCAACGGTGACACTGACACACTGAGTTAGGTGCACTCGAACGGAGGTGAACACATGCTCCTGACAGCGGACAGAAAGCCATGCCGCTAAAACCTAGAAAGCACGCAAGGATATCTGTGGTTTTAAAAAGCGGCAAATTTAGTTTTGATGGCAGCACTTCATCTCCTGCGAGCTAACTCTCCTACTCTTGGTACATTTGGCGAAGATAGAAGTAAACAAAATAGACCAAGTGATTCATGCCCTGACTCTGACACACAGCTAAAGTCCAGTCTCCACCAAATAAAAGTTTTTTACCTAGTTTCAAACCATTAAAATGAATTTAATGGTTTGAAACTGAATTCCTTGGCTTTTAAACTGAATTTGTTTGCTTTGAAAATTGCTTTGCTATGTATTGAAAATTCCATTTGATAACTTTCATTTTCTATTCCAAAATTCAATTCCAGTTCCAAAATTCCGTTTTTTGTGTCACACATCAAAGTCCTTGAAACCACAGATTAATTAAACACAGAATTACTGATTCACGGATGTCATTCACTATTGCTGTGTTCAAATTCAGATGCGACTTTTATGGCCATACAGTGAAGTAAAAACGAATGCTGTCAGAGAGGTGCTGATTATATTGGTTCAGACACTTTTGGTTTGTTTTACAAGCCCTGCTACTGCAACACATTGAGGGGCAGAGAAGAAAGAGTGCTTGGAGACCAGCTGCTTTACACCAGCTCTCGCCTCCGTAGTGGGATCCTATTCACGTGATAGGTAAATCTAAACATGAGGCCATTAAAGAGATTTTAGGATACATCAAAATGTCTTCTGCCACTACTTCTGCCACGTTTTAAACACTCCTTTTCAGCATTGTGGATGTACACTGAGAACATAAAAAAATTTTAACATGCCAATTTTTTATAAAGATTTTAATTATTTTGTTGTCATTGGAGAGATGCCTTTTTCCTTTTATGTGAGAAACAAACTTCTCAGTTAAATGAAAAAAAATATACATCTATACTTTCCAGGATATGAATAATTTTTGGCCCAACTGTAAGGAAGAGGATTGGTTAGTGTTATTTTATTGTGGAATCATGTCTTCTAACGCAATAAAAACAAAAGGCTCATACTCAATAGTGTGATGGGATTATAAGGTGTGATATCTTTGAAAAAACACATTTTCATGATTCTTATTTACGAAGAAATAACTTGGCAAATGTGAATGTTGCTGATTAGCTAGGGTAATTCCTAAGCTAATGTAATTTTTAGAACTTTTAATATTAAGTGAAAATAGTAATTGACATGGTCTGCGTACAACATATGCCTAACATTATAAGCTATGAAGAGATGTCCTGATTCTGGTGTGTAGTCAGTTAACTGTAAGCAAATGTTGTATATTTCATTTATAGAAATTATTTGAAACTTCAGAATGTGTTTGTAGAATTAGTCAAGAACTAATGACATTTCAATAATAAAAACACGTTTTTGTCATACCAGTGAAGGTAACTCTAAATAGAATTAAGAAATAGTAATTGGTTTTGTTACTGAGCAACTCACAAGTGCCGTTTGAGAACACCACTTATCGGCTTTTATAACATTTGATTAAAATGTCAAACTACACTGCAGAAGAGTAACACACACCTTTTCAAGTAGTATTTATTAACTTCATAAGGTTTCAAAATATCCAATGTTGGTGATGAGCAAGAAGGTTAAACTGAAATCAGCACAACTCTGAAGTGTAGATCAGTTTATTGACATATATATACTATGAGGTAAGTGGCATTGAAATAAACAGCAGTTGGACAAGAGACAATAATTTTGTCTTATACCAATGTTTATTTGACATTATATTTATGTTGAATTGCTTTTGTTTTTAATAGCTTATTAGGTTCATCTTAAAAAAAAAACAGTTACAAGTAAAAATAACATGAACATGCTTGTCACTATATTTTTATATGTTAATGGTCTCCATTAACCTGCTCATTGTTCTTTCATCTAGCTAAGCAAAGGGCAAATGCCAACAATAAAAAACATTTTTAAAGCCACACAAACCAGTTTGGTAGAAAGCACCCAAATGGCTTGTCTGCCTCTACTGTCCATACCTCTTCCAGCAGATGGTTCTGCTTTAGTTCAATGTTTCCTTAAAAAAATACTAGAAAGAGCATGTGGATATTCTGTTTCTGCAGTTTTCCTTCTACTTGTCCTCATATTTTTTACCATCTCTTCATAAGAAAATGTCAAAATTCTAAAAGTGTTTCTCTATGCCACTTCCTAAAGAAAGAAATTCCTAAAGGAAGAAATTCTAAACGATTTTAATATTTATTTGTTAAATTAGAAATGCAACATGTGAGTGCTCTCTAAATAAAATAACAAAAGTTCAGAATAAATATATGTGCAACACTTCTATTCCTTTTATTATCTTAAATGTGTGAGGCCACAAAATTGTGTTTAACCTGACAAGGAACTTTAATCATAACTAGAAATTGCAGCAGTAAATAGAAACCTTTGTGTGGTGTATTTGTGTTGTGTGTCATAATCTAATAAAGTGTATGTTCTCATTCTTGTTGTTTTCATAGAAGATACACTCTGCCTAGGGATTTTGTCTTTAACTGTCTCTTTCAAGGATAATGCCAGTGAGCTATTGCTGCAGGTATTTACTCTTAATTTTCTTATCCCATTGATACTACTACTGGCTCAGTGCTTTCTTGTTTTATTGTGTTTCTTAGATGGAACTACTAATGGTATTAGTGATGTCACTAACGGTGTGTGCTGTATTCTTTCCCAAATAAACTACTCCTGGACTGGTGCTTCTGTGTTTTTTTTTTCTGTTTACTTTCTGCCCTCTAAAGCTAGCCAATCACAGCAGATGGCCACTTATACTGAGCATGGTTCTACTAGAGGTTTTTCTTGTTAATATGGAGTCCTTACTTACCACTGTAGCTACATGCTTAGAACTCTCTGTTTTATCATCTGCCTTGAGATGACATTTGCTCTGAACTGGTGCTATATTCCTAAAATTAATAAAATTGAATTGAATTGAAATCTAACCTTAATCGTAAAAAAGTTAGACCACTGATTTTACTAAACAAATATTAATTTAAAGTGAAAAAGTTTGAAAAATAACATACACCATAATTACTAGATATGTACAAAATATGAAAAACCTTAGAACTTAAAAGTTTGAGAGGGAAGAATTAAGCCATGTGTGGGTTGCTGTTTTGTTTTTAAAATCCCAGTGTGTTATGTAAAAGTACTGCATGTGCATTCTAATATATCTGCTTAGCAATTTAGTGTATGCTAAATAGTTGTGTAAAGAAATTGTAATAGCATTAAAAAAATACTAATACCTCAACTGACTCTCACAGTCAATTGAGTTATTGTAAATCAAGTTTAAAAACAAGAATAAACTCTAGAAATCTGTTTATTGCATTTACTTAGCAGAATGCACACAAAAGCATGGATCCAAAATATTATGCACTCTATGAAATATAATCAATTGTATACAACTTTCTAAATGCACAGAAGTTGTTTTGACAATAGATGACACTACAAAGTGACTGCAACATGACCAAAGTTGGTGTCTATACAAAACAAAGTTTCAAAATGAAATTAAATATAGAGGATTACTTACTGTAAAGATGTAAAAATGACAGGAATAAGAAACCAGTTTAAAATACACAAAGTAAATAAATGTTTATTGTCAGTGACATAGAAATTTAGCAGATACAATTTTTCTTAAATGAAGCGACAGCAATCAGTACACACAGCATTTCAAAGAATTTCCAAAACGATTGTCGTTGCAATTATACTATGTACAAGAATGCGAATCTTCAGAATGTTGTCAAAATTATACTGCAAAAACAGAATTCTGCACTGAGTACTATTGAAGCATAGAAAAAAACATCCTTGTACTGATACAAAACTGATAACTGATTAAAATTGTGCTTGAGTGTATAAAAAGAATTTGTCTACAAAACAACTATAATGTTTTTTCTTTTCAATAGACCCTGGTTACGACTATGCAACAACCATTCAATAATAATAAAACAAAAACATTTAAAAGAATAAAGTAACTTGTAATGACCTCTGCTTTTGTGTGATGCAATAGATTAATAAATCTGGACTATGTACAAAACAATATTCATTATTAATAGTATACATTTATCTTATTTACAGTTTGAAGAATTTTTTAACAATCTGATGCACTCCAATTTCATTTTCTTTAAAAAAGTCATTTATAGTTAAACAGAGATTACCATGCATATTCTATTAAATTTAATAGAGCCATAGTTTGAAATGTATACTGCTTTAGGAGATTGTGTTTGAGTGCATATTAGAGGGTTTAAATGATCTTACTATTACTTTTTTGGTGATAGCTCAAGTCTTGGAAACCTGAAACCACCTTTTTGATCCACTGTCAATGCTTGAGGATGACGACAATCTGGATTTTTTAAGAGGTACAGAAACATTTGTACTCCCCTCTATCTCTCAACTGCAAAGACTATGTTTTTAAGACCAAAACCCTTCTTGAGTTCAAAGGTGATATGTTATCTAAGAAACAGACGTAACTGCCCCTTCCTGACATCGCCCCTAACAGTTGTAACCCCCTGTAACTCTAAGATGAAAAAGTAAAAATGTTTTTTAGAAAAGCTACAGGTAACTTAAATTATCATTCCTTTTTCCTAAAATGGAGTCTCTCATGATTCAAAAACAAACACATCATTGCTAGTCAATTTGTAACTTGGAAACAGTATACTGATGTTCTTTTTTTTTTCTGTTAATCTGATATTCGTCTTACCTATTTCAGCTGCCTATGTTTTTAAGACCAAAACCCTTCTTGAGTTCAAAGGTGATATGTTATCTAAGAAACAGACGTAACTGCCCCTTTCCTGACATTGCCCCTAACAGTTGTAACCCCCTGTAACTCTAAGATGAAAAAGTAAAATGTTTTTTAGAAAAGCTACAGGTAACTTAAATTATCATTCCTTTTTCCTAAAATGGAGTCTCTCATGATTCAAAAACAAACACATCATTGCTAGTCAATTTGTAACTTGGAAACAGTATACTGATGTTCTTTTTTTTTTCTGTTAATCTGATATTCGTCTTACCTATTTTCAGCTGCTTTTCCAGTATGTTGACGCAGAAGCTGAAGGTTTTTCTCGTTCCATCGATGTAGTGAAGCACAATTTTTTTTTTATTTACTTTTTTAGGTCTTTTCTATTTTGAACGGATTTAGACTGGCTCATATATTCAACAAATAGGTCCTGCTGTAAAGCAAAAATTAACTTACAATTCTGTCAGGTTACACAGTTCCTTTATTAGGATTTCATGTGATAGGTCAACATTAAGTTGATTATACCTTTAAAAATATAAAAGGATGCATGTCTTTTTTTTGTTGTTTTGTTTTTTAGATGTATTAACGCCTGAAAAAAACATACAGATATTAATAACACCCTTAAACACACCCCTGTGTGTTTTAATTGGCTCATTTAAGGCCTTCCCCGTAACACCCTTAAACACACCCCTGTGTTTTAATTGACTCATTTAAGGTATCGCCCCTAATGACGACAACCAATCAACATCCACTGTTACGCCCCTTGGACACACCCCCCCTGCCCACATGGCAACCACATGGCGCCCATATGCCCCCACGGAAGTCCCGCCCTCACCGGAAGTCCCGCCACTGTCAAAATGTTTGATGGAAGGGTGTACTTAAAATTCTCTA
>NC_061817.1:22098612-22109393 GCF_021462225.1 Girardinichthys multiradiatus | reverse complement strand
TTTATTACTGCAACTACTAAGTTATTAGGTGATTCTGGTAAACACAACTACTTATAAACATCTAAGCCTAGCCATCCAAAAATGGCTATTTGTTAGCCTCCTTACTTATTTGGACAATGTCCCAAGTATTTGTGTTGCAGGGTCGAATAGACATGTAATGAAGTTCTTAGCAGTGTGAATATTTTTGATCTGGATTTAGTTTAATTTGACAGCATGATATTAACATTGTCCACAGTGGTAAAGTTTGCATTTACCAGCCTGTATTGAGCTTCACATAATGGCTGTTCGCTTTGGTTGTCGAAATCAAACATCCAGAGAAGAACAATGGCATATTTTGCACATAGCCAAAAGACGTCCATTGTCCAAATACGAAGATTTTGTCTGATGGTTTATTAATCCTTTGAGACAAGTATTAAACAAAGATCCATTCAAGCTGTTTCCTGCTACTCTCCCCGGTACTGTTTCATTTAAAGCATCATCCCAGTGATTTTTTTACTAGTTTTATAACTGCGTAACTGTTTATAAAAAGGGTACCCGCAGATTTACCCGGCTTACTCACTAAACAGAACTAATAATGAACTTACAAATGAAACTGGTAATTAAACCAAAATTTTGAAAAAAAAAAGAACAAAACTTTTAACTACTTCAAAGAAGTAAAAATATGATAGCATGAATAGCTCCAACATGTTTTTATTTTTGTTGTCATTATAAATAAAAACATTATAAAGTTGCAAGATTTCATACGCCTTTCTTTGCTAACAGTCTTGTGGTTTTTTTTTATTTTTTTTAGGCGACTTGGCGTTGTAAAATCCCAAAACTTAAAACATTTAGCAGTTGTTGACATTATTTGGTTGGTGACTACAGATTTAGGAAGATACTCCTCTATCAGTTTTGGTGAATATCAAAATGGAATGTTATCTTGGGTGGAGACAAATTACGTGTGACTAAAGTATCTAAAACAACGAAATGCATATTTGGAAATGGCAGTGAAACACTGATGCTACTAGATTATATAACTAGTATGTACAAGATCTTTTTCTTTCACGCTTCTACTTTAATGCCCAACTTTCACAATACAATATCAATGTAGCATGAATGTTTTGCGTTTTCCATATCCCTAACTTTTCTATATGTATGTATAGGTAGACAGATTTCTGTGGTGGTTTTAGGACATCTTCCACAGGGTTCCAATAGCTTGGCATCAACCTTAAAATGCTGATGTGATAAGTCTATGTTTAAGGACTTAAGTGATTAGAAGACCCCAACTTGTATATTGATTGTAATAAACAACTAATCAAGTCTTTACGCTGTATGTATGAGGTTTATTGGAAGTGGCAGGTGTTATGCATTAATTCAGCTGCTCAGGGGTTCAGTTTAAGTCCTGTCCGTGCACAGAGCCGCAGCTCCAGTGCGGTGCATGCCGTTGCAGCGCCGCTTGCAGCTTTCCTCCAATAGATTCAAACTGGGCGCTCCAGCCCGACAATAGAGGGCCTGTGAGTGGGAGGATCAGCTCGGGAGCGATCCTTCTGGCTTTGTTAACGCCCGGGAAGCCATTTTGGAAGTCAGCTTGTTGTGCTGTAGCAGTTAACAGACACTTGCTACCCGCAAACTTTCGAGTCTTTCTGTCAGAAAATAAGGTGTAGGAGCGGATCGATCAGTCCGCAGTGATTAGGACCCGCTGAGGATCCCTGCGGCGGGATGCTGGCGGAACTTGGCGCATCTTGCGTGGACCTTGTTCTTTCGGATTACGCTTTTAAAGAATAACAACATTCATGGATTACAACGCGGGCAAGTTGATCGCCGTGTTGTGGCCACTGTTTTGTGTCGATTTTGTTGCGCATTCTTATTTTAATCTGTTTTATTTAAACCTTGCTGCTCTCCTTTACCAACAACTGTTTTGATGGCAAACGCAGTATCCGGCCTTTGTTTATTTGATTAATTTATTGCGAATCTACACAATTTATGTTGTAATATATAATTAAATCTGGATGCATTTTTTTTTTTTTTTTTTTTTACTGAAGTGTGTTAGACGTGTTTGCATTGGGAATTATAAAGACGGAGCGGCGCAGTGAATGACGCTGTTATCTAAATACTGCCTGCTCCAAATATAGCGCAGCGCAGGGCAACGTGAGCATGTTACGGAGCTCACATGTTATTAGACCGAACAGTCCGCGGTTATTCTGAAAATAAACATGTTTGATTTTGTCCGGAGCATTGTTTTGACGGTAAGTGGCCTAATGTTTTGCAGTGTTCGTCGCAGGTGGTTTGCGTAAAGGAGGCAGCAGAATACACGTATGATGTGAGGTGAACCAGGTTTTGACATTACTATAGGGAAGCTGTCTTTGTGAAGCACGATTACTGCAGTGCTGCATTTATGTTTTTTTTTTTTTTTTTTTTTTTTGCTGTTGTCGTTCAGCCTGTTTCGTAGTAACTGCTCTGCAAAAAAAAGAAAATTTTTTATTTTGGACTTGATTCATTGCATCTCTTGGCAGAAACGAATTAATCCTGGTTGAATTTAATCAGTCACCCTGGCTTTTGGGTATTTGGTTCCCTTTATCCCTCTTTTTCGGCTTAGGCTCTTTAGTATGGATTTGATTATGCGTTGGCGTTTTGATGGTTTTTTTTGTGTGCAAATTCTATTAATTGATTGAGTTGTTTTTGTCATTAGAAGTCCTACAAACTTTATTTGGACAAACAGCCTAAGTGTAAACGGTCAGTGTATGTCTATAACTTGAAAAATCATTCATACCCCTTAAACTGTTCCATTTTCTGTCACATGACAACCACAAACATTATTGTATTTTATATGGATTTTTAGGTTTTGCGCTGCGTTAGACACCAGGTATATTGCTGGCACGGAGAGCCTAGCTGCATGGCACCAAAATAATCAATGACCATGTATTGCATCCAGGCAGGTCTTTGTGATATGCATGTTCTGTACAGGAATTATTATTATGATGAAATGAGAAGTTTGTGATGTGTTGTGCAGCCCTACTGCAAACCTACCGGGGCGTGGCCAGCCACCTAAACAACCAGGTCAGGCACGGACCGTATGAATCAGATAAAGGGCCAAGAGGGAAGATGGCAAAGGTGTGGAAGAAGGTCCTCTAGTCATCTGAGAGAAAACATGTAACTTTTCAGCAAGCATGCAAAACAAACACTGCACAGCATCTTGAGCAGACCCTGCCCATGGTGAAACATGGTGTTGGAAGCATCATGCCATGGAAATAACTTTAATTCAGGAAATACAAGGTAGCTGGCCATTTGATGGTAGGATGGTTAAATACAGTGCAACCCAGAAACAATCCCTGTTAGATGCTGCAAAAGACTTTAGAGTGGTGCAGATGTTCACCTCCCAGCAGGACAACAACCCTGCAGATACACCCAGAGCAACAATACAATGGTTTGGATTAGGAATGTCAAATTCCAGTCCTTCACGGTCAGTGTCATGCAACGTTTTGATTTGTTTTTGCTTCAACACACTTAAATACATAAATTTGTTCATTAGCAGGACCATGTACAACTTGATTGCATGTAGGAAGAGCAATTGTTTAATTTGATTCAGGTGTGTTGGATGAGGAACACATTCAAAAGTTGCAGGATACCACTTGTTTAAATCAAAGCATGTTTATGTTAGCATGTCCCTCTCAAAGTTTAGACCAAAATGCAATACAGAAATCCGTGGCAAGAAAATTGCTGGCTAAAGTTACTCCTCTTTCTTTTTTCAAGACAGAATAGAAAAAGATTTCCATCTCCAGATGTGGAAACAAGTAGGCATGACCCTAAAAGACTAGAAGCTGAAAGTGTGAAAATACTGACTTATTGGGGCCTAATATAAATGCACTCCACACCTTTTTTCCTAATTATTTATAAAACAAAAAAGTAAAAACCATCTATACTATAGCTTTTACTTTACAGTCATGTACATCATTGTATCAGCCCCTTACATAAAATCCCAATAATTCAATTCAAAGATACTTTATTGATCCCCGAGGGGAAATTAGAATTCCAGTACAACCCATCCAAACATACATCATGACACAAGACAAGGGGGGGACGGGTCACCGAGGCTTCGCTGCCCACTCGCAGGCGCTGCCCTAAATGACATCCACATTTGTGGTTTTTATGCAACAAAGTTTAAATGGGTATGAATACTTTTACAAGGCACTGTTGTTCAGAGTTCAAGTTCAGATGGTCATGTGCTGACATTTACAGCTATTTCCTCTAAACAGGAGGTGTTTCTACTTTCTTACTAAGAATGAATGATTGGAAAAAAAGGATGTACAAAATAACAGAAACCTACATCAGTACTGCACATGCAGTTATATCCTCTTCACTTACCATAAAGCAGAACCAATATCAAAACTGCTGAGAACAGAAAGTATATATTACTAGATTTTGATATTTGCTTTAGACTTTGGACATACAGAAACATTGAGTGTAACAGTAATTCAAATTAAGTAGGCTTCACTCACAAAAGCTTAGCTCTTAGGCGTGTTGATTCCCGCCCATTGCTTCAGGATCCTCCCCACCCTCTGCCTTTTTATGGGCTTTCGTAATACCAAGCATTACTCAAGTCACCGCCGTAAGGACTAGCTGTCCTCATGGTTTGTCTGTTTAATACAACTGGAAAGAGGATTGTCTTGTCTCCACCAGCTCTGTACTCTGAGCCGAAGGCTGGTTTCTCACCAGAGCAGAAAGAAAAGACCGGCCATTCATTACAGCTTCACTGGTGTCCATAGTCCTCGTCAGCCAGAGCCAGTATGCAGGAAGAGGTCAGCCTACTCTCTCTTACAGTAGCATTGTTGTGTTTCCAAGGTACAGGAGCACCCATATACTCATTAGGTGTCAGATGGGACGAAGCTTTCTGACAGGGCTGCGCAGCATAGGACTTGCTGGTGGTTTTATCTCCTTACAGTGCAAGGACTGATTTGGGGAATGTTGAATGGTTTTTATTGTGGAGCAGTAAGTCATTTCTAAAATTTCAGATAAATATGGCTAAACTAAAAAACAGTACTTTCCAAGAGACAGGCTGAACAAAACAGTGGATACATTCTTTCTTTCTGTGTGTAGAAGTAAATGTTTTCCTTGTTACTCTACTCCTGACATGTCATTTGTGACTAAAGGGAGTCCTATCCTTTGCACAATAACGTTTTCAGTCTAAACAAAGAAGAATGACCATGGACTTTTCCCAGCTGCACATATACACGCCTCCACAGTGTGCTCCAGAGAACACCGGCTATACTTACTCTCTCAGGTGAGATCTCAGTGCTGCGCTGCGGTTCACTAGCTGCAGCATCAAACGTTCAGATTGTGGCATTAAAAGTGGCACAGTGTGTCTTTTGTTACTCAGGGTGGCAAAGAATGTACTCAGAATGGATGAATGTTGTCTCAGATATTCATCTGCCGGTTTTAAAAAGCTTTTATTTATTTTTTTATAAATCCATGTAATTTCAGCAAGCTTTCCATCATTTGTTTCTGTCTCAGGTTTTCTTTTATCTGATGGAGATCAAATCTATCTATAGCAAAACAACACATCTATTATCTAAATGTGTTTGCTGCAAACTTTTGCTTACAGCTACTGCATTTATTAGTATTTGTGAGATTGTTTTGTGTTTTATAAATATACATTTAAGGCATGTTTACCCTACCATCTTTCACTGGCTTACCTTCATCATCATTTTATGCAGTATGTGAGGTCAGCACCTTAGCAGCAAAGCCTGTGCATGTGAAGGAATGTTCAGGGCTGTTACCTTACGTTGCCAGAAGCTGTTAAACCAGAGAAAGGCATTTGGGTGTGTAGGTCAGAGAGTGAAATATTGATGGGTTTGTGTACCGCAGTGTCTGACATCCACTAGTTGACATGCATGTGGTTGACTTTTAGAAGCATGCCCCCTCCCCCCAGGTCCCAAGGGAAAGTATGTAGTGTCTTGTAAAACAAAATCGAGTTTCAACAAAGACCTCATCATGTTCACTGCAGTGTCAGGTAGAAAGTACGATCTCTTTTCCCACCCAAAGGAGAAAAGCTGTTCTGTCTGAGAAAGGTTGTAGTGTTTGGATCATAATTTGCATACCAGCTTTAGGCATGGGCCTGTTTGAGATTCTCCCTATATGATGGCGTTATGCTTTATTAATATTCAAGAGCAGATTTTGGGTTAATATACTTATTGGGCAGAATATTAAACATTTTCACTCTGAGTAATACTAGGAGTATAAGAAACTGGTATTGGCCTGTTAGTGCGCAAGTTAGACCAAGGTGATGTACATCAAAGTGAAGCAAGCCCAGAAACATATCAACCTCTATTTGAAACAATAAAATCAAAATAAATGACAGTTAGGTTATTTAGTCATTTAAATAAGTTGGATTTGTTGTAAAAACCAGTCTTTGCAATAAATCTAAGGAACCAGACTGAGGCAGTTTAGAGTGACTGTATAAAGCTTTACACTCTTCTTTACAGTCTGCCAGGTAGATGAAGAGACTGGAACAAGCTAATCGTGTTCCTTTGAATGCAGTCAGCTGAGAGGCTATTAATGAACCTCCCTGTTACAACGATGGGCCTGATCCCAGGATTAGACTAATAGTTTATGCCTCTTGGCTAGCTAGTTCAGATCTCTGGTATTTCATTAGCTTCTCGTTGCTGAACCGGTGATAGGTGACTGGGTTTGATGATTCTATTTAGATGTCTATGAATAGGGTGTGCATGGTCTGCATTGAGTACAAGAGAGCGGAGCAGCAACAGACAAGGTCAGGTGACAGAAACGGTTGGTCCATCTGTTGTCAAAACTCAAAGGAACAGTGACAAGGTTTGTGGCACTAAACAGACCAAGTGTAGGAGGAAAAGGAGGCCCTCTGTTACACTCTATTTCTGTCCACAGAGAGACACTATTATAACACAGACATCCAGTTACAGTCCTATATGCAGCTAGGTGAGAAGGCTTTGATAAATAACCTAATAGGGTGTTTTTCGGTAAATCTAAAGATGTTAGGACCTGGTTTGACTTCTAAACACTCAAATGGTTATTAGAAAGGCATACTTAGATGTATTTGTTGCTCTCCTGCTGCCTTCTTATAGTAAGAAAAGCTAATATGGCTTGTTTGAAAAAGTTTCTGTGGTATTTTTAAAATATACCATGGGTTGATATGAAATTTTAGATTCAGTCTAATGTCATATAGAGCCTACGATGTTAACATAATTCATTTTCTTCAAGTAAAGCAATAATCAATCATCCAGTGATCAAAATTCAATCAGCGTCTTGTGTCTTCATCAATAAATGGATGAAAACTGTAAATTTCCACCTTATGTAGTCTGTGAACACAAGCATGTGCTTTAATGTGTTTTGTTTTGAGTTTAGTAAAAGTCGCATATTTGTTTGTTGTAAATTTTTAGGAATTTTCTAGTTGTGGTTGAAATAAGCTTTTTTAAAATTCAGCTCACTTTTTGTTCTTGACATTGTAATTTTGTCTTTTGAATTGGTCATATTTAATGCATACATACATGGACTGACTACAGCCCTCTTACAGATGTGCCATTGAAAATGATAGTAACAATGAAATGACAGCAAGTAAAACTGATATGTCACAATCATTTGTTTCTCATTCCCTTCCACTATCACTACACAAACTGCACAACTGGTTTTAAACTAAAACCCAAAGCACACAGTACAATTGTTGTGGTCGAAAAGGTATTTGCTGGGTTTTGAGACGGAGAATGTAGCTGCACATCATCTAGAATAACAGGCTGACTGCACCCATGTTCCACTGAAAGCAGGTGTGTGCAGGTGTGTACTGAGAATCCACACAGGGAGAGCCTTCATATTTTATCATTGTAGAAGTGGGTCAGTGAGGCTGGGTCTTCTGGATGATATCTTGCATTTTCTACCGTCATATGTGAACAGTAGTGATGGAGTTATCTAAAAACTATATCTGATCATTATCAACTCTTGGCTTTAAGTAATTGCTAAAACTGCAAGATAAAGACGTAAGGAGTAGTGAATTCACCCTGCCAGCTTTCTTTTTGTGTTCAGTTGTGACTCAATTGAAGCAAACCGTGTTCAGCTCTGCAGCTGCATCAAGCGGATCTGTTTTAGTTGGACAGCTGTTATGCACCCTGTCGTTACAGTAATTTAACATGTGCTTCAATGCATGCACTGCTGGTCAAGTGGCAAGTAAATGACAGCAGCTGGGCTTAAGAGAAATGATGCCTTTAACCTAGATATTGCTTTTAAACAGTAATTACTCATTAATTCCCATTTCTGTAACACTCACTACTCAGTCTACAAAATGTTGCAGCCTCTAAATAAAGTATATTTCAGATTTGCCATATATATAGCTCATTTCATGGTTGGAATGGCATGTTTAGGGTGTTTTGCATGTACGTCAAAAAGTAAAATGTTTATCTCATATTAGCAGAGCAATTCCACATTTGCTCTGTTCCGTACACGGCTTTTGGCAAACCTTTTGTCTTGCTGCTTTGTGTAATGCTTTAGGATTGGTTGTAGTCAACAAATTCTCCCATCTGAGCTGTAGATTTCTGCAGCTCCTCCAGAGTTACCTTGGCTGCTTCTCTGATTATTGCTGTCCTTTCCCACCCAGTCAGTGTAGGTGGATGACCATGTTTTGATACGTTAACAGATGTGTAATTTTCTTTCCATTCTCAGATGATGCATTGAACAGTGCTCCATTAGATAATCTGCTTTAAACATCGTCCTCATGTGTCTGGTGTGTTCCTTAGTCGTTATGATGCTGTTTGTTTACAATTCAATTCAAAAATACTTTATTAATCCCAAAGGGAAATTAAATGTTGTTTTAGCTCATACTATAAAGGTTTCCTCAAAGAGCCGTTGTAGATGCTGATGACTGTGGGCAGGACGGATCTCCTGTAGTGGTCTGCAGCAGATATGAAGAAGCCTCTGAGTGAAGACACTCTGTTGTTGAGGAAGATGCTCAGGGTTCTCCATAATGTTCTTCATTTTATGAAGAATCCTCTGCACAATAATCTCCAGAGGTTCTAGAGGAGTCTAAAGAACAGCCATTCTTCTTTATCAGCTTGTTGAGCTTTTTTAAGTCCCTGGTTTTGATGATGCTTCCCGAGCAGATGATTGCAGAAGAGATCACACTCCACAACATACTAATAGAAGATATGCAGCATCTTGCTGCAAACACTGCAGGTCCTAAGCCTCATGTAGAAGTACAGTCTGCTCTGTCCCTTCTTGTAGAGGGCTTCACAGTTGCATCTCCACTCTAGTCTGTTGTCCAGGTGAACACTGAGGTATTTATACTCCTCCACCACCTCCACTTCTTCTCCCATGATGGAAATAGTTTTGACTTATTCCTGTTTCTCTTAAAATCTACAATCATCTCCTTTGTTTTAGTCATGTTCAAAATGAGATGATTGTTTCCACACCATGCCACAAAGAGGTCCACCAGCTCCCTTTACGCAGCTTCTTGTCCATCTCTGATCCACCCCACAACGGCATAATCATCCGAGTATTTCTGCAGATGACAGGAGTCTGTCTTGTACTGGAAGTCTGAGGTGTACAGAGTGAAAAGGAATGGTGAGAGTACAGTCCCCTGTGGTGCTCCTGTGCTGCTGACTACCTGGTTAGACTCACAACCCTTCAGTCTCACAAACTGTGGTCTGTTTGTTTGGTAGTTTTTGATCCAGGAGATTGTTGAGGCCTCCACCTGAGTCTTCTGGAGTTTCTGACAAAGCAAATCAGGTTGAATTGTATTAAATGCACTGGAGAAATCAAAGAACATGATCCTCACAGTGCTGCTGGCTTTGTCCAGATGACAGTTGTTTGTTGAAGCAGGTGTATGATGGCATCTTCAACTCCAACTCCCCCGCGATAAGCAAACTGAAGGGGGTCCTGATGGTTCATTGTTTGCTTACTGGTCCAACAGGAGTCTCTCTAGGATCTTCATGATGTGGGATTTCAGGGTGACAGGTCTATAGTCATTGAGGACTGAAGGGTGATTTTTCTGTGCTACCCGAACAAGATTACTAATACTGAAAGCAACTGATTGCACTGGCGGTTACATAGTAGTTTCAGAGTCAGGGATGCTGAATTCAAATGCATTCTGGTTTCTGGATTTTAGCTGTTAAAATGTGTAGTTTCCTTCCACTTCAGCTATGTGCAACTACTCTATATCTTTCTGTTACAAAGAATCCCAGTAAAATGCTTTGAAGTGTATGTTTGTATTGGGACAAAAATGCATAAAAATGTAAGGGGTGTGATTACTTTTGCAAGTCAGTGAAACCCTGACTTGGGTATTTATGTGTTTGAACATTTTTCTTCCTGATGGGGTATCTGTCCACTGACTGACCTGTAGTTGAGGATCAGTTTATAGCCATCTCCATAGCAACCACAGCAACATGTTTTGCTCCAGAGCGGGTGAGGGAAGGATGTTTTCTTATAGTGAGGCAGAAGGGAGGTGCTGTCAGTGGGAGGGGAAATGAGGCCCAGCCTGATTGATCCTAATCACAAAGCCAAATCCTTCCCACCCAGAGATGGTTGGATGGAAATGTGAACAATTTCTGTTTGACCCAAAGTTTCCTTTCCTGTCCTCTAGTAAATACAGGCTTCAATATTTTTGGGAAAAATACTTTTTCCACTTAATAAAAGTTTATGGAAATGGAAGGAAACCGTTGTTTTCTTTTTTTTTTACTCCTGTCCTAGTTTTCTCCCAGGGTTTTCCCAAGTTCAAATGTTTGAAAATAAACTAATAATTTCAGCAAATGCAACAGGGGCTTGCAGTGTTGTAGCACTTCATTTGAATG
>NC_061817.1:22085228-22098512 GCF_021462225.1 Girardinichthys multiradiatus | reverse complement strand
CATGTTTCTGAAGTGATGTGGAAAGAGAGTTCAGTAGACTGACTCCTTAAAAACATCCTAAACACACTGTACCAAAGCATTTTGTTTTTTACTTCTTTTAAAATGGTGGTTATATCTAGTTTTTAAACTGTTCAGCCATATTTTTTAGTGTCTTTTTTTTTTTTTTTGCATATTTTTTCTAGGAAAAAGTTTTTATTTATAAAATGAAACACAAAAAATAGAAAAAAATTCAAACTGCTCAGACTTGCTAAAAAAGAAATTTTAATGCTTGCAACATGCCTTAGATTCGTGCTTACATGCAGCAAAACGCACAGCTCACTCTCTTTGTTTTGCTTTTCGCTTTTCTAGGACGCCGCAAAGTAGAAAGCAGCAGTCCATGTCCAGCTCTATGTCTTTGTCTTTGAGCCAAATTGCGACACCGAGACAGACCCTGTCCTTCTCCGCTGCCAGTACCCCGATGGACAGCAGCAGAACAACTCATGAAAGTGTCAGAGCATCAGACGTCTCACAGCTCGCATCGGCTCATGAGCAGTCTCACCTGAGGCAACGCAGAGTAACCACAACCACCACTACAACTACTGTGGATGGACAGTGGGGTGAGTTTAATAAACTACAGAGATGGTCACAAAGAATTTTGAAAGCTCTGCCTTATTTCCTCAGAAAAGCTGCAATTGGCAGTAAAAGTTCAATCTTGTTGTCGTTTGGCCGTCCTCTTCCAGGGCAGCGCTCCAGCCACAGCTCATCAAACATCAATGGAGACGCCAGCATTTCGAAGTCCGGCGCCTCGCTGCCTAATGGTTACATCTGCAAAGATTGCTCGTTTCACACTCAGAAAAAGACCTCCCATGTCACACAGTCATCATCGTCATCATTATCAGCATCATTATCATCCTGCCAAGCAGCAGAATCTTCCACTGATGCCCTCTCTTCTGTATCTTCACCTTACACAAGTATTTATACCAGAGACAGGAGTCAAAGGAACAAGACGGGTGAGAAAATACTTTTTCACTGCTGGGAAATTGTATGTTAAACTTTTTGAACTAGAAGATTCAAGGCCAGAATGAGCATCTCAAAGCTATGAATGTTAACCATTAATGATGTCTCTCTCCAGGTGTCCTGATGTCAGTATCTAACTCATGCATGCGCTACAGCAAAAAAGCCCTGGCCCCCATTGTGTCCTTAGTCTCAGTTCTCTACAGCAGTTTGGTCTGGCTGGGTACAAGGACAAGGTTTTCAGGAGGAAAAGGTATTCTGAATCTTTGTTGATCATTTACCCATTAATCCTTTACTCTCTGATCATCTGCTCTTATTCTTGATTCATGTAGCTCTTCAGTTATTTCATCATACTTACGTTCACATTTTTCCACTGTCTGGATTTGTTTTTGTGGATTTCTGTCAGTAACATCACTTCTTTATCTTCTTGATAATGTATTTTTAATTTTTTCCACAGTTCTTTGTAAAAGTATTCTTACACCTAGAACCACAACATGCTGTCAAATCTTCAATGTATTTTATTAAAGTTTTGTGTTTATAGATGGACAGTAAGTAGAGCATCATTGTGATGCTAAACCATGTCCTCATTGTGAGGATCTTTACAAATATACATTTGAAATTGAAATTGTTGCCTGTATTTACCAGCCCCCTTTATTCTAAATAAATAAAATCTAGTGCAACCAGTTACCTTCACCATTAACCTAATTGGTAGAAAGTTTCCATACCTGTGTAATTAAACATCACTATTTCCAGTTGTTCTGTGAAAGCCTCAGAGCTTTGTTAGAAAACATTAGTGTACAAACAGCATCATGAAGACCAAGGAACACAGCACAAAGGTCAGGAATTGTTTTGGAGAAGCAGAGTTTGGTTGAACATTTTGGAGAGTACCAGGCCAAGACTAACCTGGCAAGAAATCCATCGAAAGATGGGAAGATGGTCAGAGTGATGGGAAACACTGATTGAATTAAGAAAAACATAACCAACATGTGACAAACATTGAATCAAGGTGCAAGGCACTGTTTTTGTCTCTGATCGTGAATCAAGTTTCCGTCTTGAATAACGATGCTTGTGTGGACAGGGATGTCAACGGACGTGTCAACAGGTGTCCAAGCCTCGTTCTCGGACTCCTTGAGACAAGCGTGGTCCTCGAGTTTGTCCAAACTTTGGCTGTTTAAGCAGACTGTTCTCCACAGGATGATGGGCTCCAAGGTTTATAGCTTTGAAGAACAAGGTATCTGCTGTTGCTTCACTGGAGAATGGTTAAAAATCACCGCTCCGGACTTCTGCTGCTGCTCTTCCTTTAATGAACTTTCTCTCCTTTCTAAACATTTACTGTTTTGTTAGCCGAAATAGAGGCCTCCTCAGGAGATAGAGATGCATGGTTTCTCACAATGTGGGTGGGCCTTTGAAATTGTCATCATCTTCCTATCTCTCTTTCCTAATCGACACATCTTTCACTTTCACACTTTCTTCTATTTCTGAAAGGGGAAGGATACTAAAAACGAAATAAATAGCTATGTCATTATATCAGTACTTCAGACAACACCGTCACAGGTATTGTACTTCTTCATTTTGTTAAATGAGTTTGTGAGAGCAGATATGCACTCAATTGACCCTTTTAAGGAGAACTTAAAAGAAGGCCTCAAATGTGCTGACCATAGCTAAAAGGCTGTAGTTTCAACAAATAAAAGGTCATGTTTCTACCCAGTTTATTCCCTAATTATATTTTTTCCACAGAGGCAGATGTATTTGCTCTGATGGTTCAGTTTCACTACTTTATTTTTTATTCCTATTTCTTGCAGGTTCTTCTGTGTATTCTCTTCACTGATTTCATGCGTCTGTTGTTTCTTTACTTTCATTCTTCTCAGTAAGAGATACATTTCCTCCACAAAAAGATGGTCTCATGATGTTTTTCTCATCTTCTCCTTGATTTTTTGCCATGATGTTCTCGCATGAAACCTTTCGTTATTGGTGTGTTGCAGGTCACTCAAGCTTCTGTGGAAGCATGAACGTGAAGGACCTGGTGACCGAAGATGCATCACATCTTAATCTCAATGGTTCCCTGTGTAAGCACACACAACACATGTTCTCTTTTTCGCTTTGTGTTGGGTTCCTCATGTGCATCTTTGATTGACAAAGTCAATGATATGCGTGCCCCGTGTCAGGATCAGCGGGCAGAGGTTGTGTGAACTGCTTTAACGTCTTGGCAGCATGTCGAACTTCATGACCTGCAGGAAGTGTAGCCAGCTCATATTTTTTTTTTTTTTTTTTTTTTTTAAAAGCATCATTTGAAACTTTAACATACGCTGTGATTACTGATATATGTAATGCTTGCAAATTAATACATGAGAAGAAAAGAAACCGATGAAATCAGATAAATCGTTTTAAAACTAAAGTTTGTATAGGGAGAAAATCAAATTTAATATTAATTCAATTAATGTCTCCTCGCTACTGTTGAACTGACCACTAAAGAGAATAAGGTAAACAAATTAGGAAGACTTTTTCAAAAGACAAAGGCTGAGTAAAAACTTTGATCATGAATCTGAACCTCAGATGTCAAGTGGAAGGTTATTTTAATTGTCTAATTTGGACTTTTATGACGGGAAAAAAACTATGGAAGCGCAAAGTTATGAACCAGGATAATCTATCAGCCCTAGGCACCAGACCGCCAGCAACCAGATAGTAGAAGACACTTATGTTTGGTCCAGCATATGCTGCTCTTCACTGAGTTCTGATGTCAGGAGGCTCCTGATTGTGGATTCAGAACTGATAGGCGTGTTTAGAAAAAGGTACTGAAGAGATGCGTCCATGATGCTAAAAACCTGAACATGGATTTAAAAAGTGTTGATCAAAAATAAAAAGCTTTAAGTAGTGGATGTTACAAACATTTAACACAACCACCTTCCAAACAGGGGGATTGGTCCTGGTTCTGAATCGGTCAGGTTCTGCTTCTTTGATAGACCAAAGCTTGCTGAGAGTTCGGTTCTGTCTTTGTCTTGAACAAAGAACCCAACACAGCCTTGAGTAGTTGTCACTGGGGACTGATCACGCTAAATTAAAAAATTCTTATTTTAGAACTTTTAGGTAAGGAAATGTTAAAGTGGTAAATTTGAATTCTATTGTGGCATCTGAGAACAATAACAGATACAGAAACTCAACACAAAGGATCTCAGGAAGTGAAATATCAAAGTTAACAGGTTGATAACCTAAAGAAAGGACTTGTGTCAGACATTAAGTCCAGTTGATCAGATGATGAACCAAACCAGTGTTTCTTTTAAATCATTTGACACCAAGTTAATTTGACAAAAACAAATGTTTTTCAGAGAAATTTAGAAAGCTGTTGTTTGGATATTTTTGTTTAGTTTTCAATGGAGCTTCGCAGCTTGTGTCATTGTATAATTTGCAATAATTTGCTTGATGTTCATTCATATTTAAATATTGCAGAATACATGTCTATAATCATGCAGCTTATTTTCCTTTTTGCCTTCTGCTTGTCTGCTGTCCATCGTTTTGGACACACAGGTGACGACTGTAAAGGCAAGCAGTACTCTGAGTCTCGCACTGTCGTCCTTACACAGACCTCTAGGTCATGGCGCTTGGTGGGGGTGCTGTGGAGCATCCTAGCTTATGCAGGTTAACTGAAGCTGCATCATTTTATTAATCCTAATCCTTCCATTACAAATATATTTTTACATGCATGTTGTTGTTGTAGGTCATTTGTAAGTTAAATTGATGTAATTGGTGAACCTCATTCACTTTGTCTGGCAGGTTCCTGCCTGCTGCAGCCCAGTCACTGTGTGCTTGGAGCTGGTAAAGCTATAGGTTCAGGAGTTACCACAGCAGCACAGAGGCTTCTATCATTCTTCTGGATGATCCTAGCAGCCCCAGGTAGGTTTCGAGTTTTTGTAATTTTAAATAAATGTTTATTCTCGCCCTCTTTTGTTTGATTATTTGAATATTTTCTGTTATTTTATTTGTATTTATTAGTAAAAGCAGGAAAGGGACTGCTGTGGTTTCTTGCAAGAGGATGGTACCAACTGGTGTCCATCATGTCTCTCCTCAATGTCTTCTTTCTGACTCGGTAAGAGTTCTTACCTCTGATAACAGTGAATGAATCATGCACATTTGTTATTTTAATACTAGCAATAAATAAAAGTCAAGACATTTGAATTATATTATTATGAGTTTTAGTTTATAAAGTGTTAAACATAGAAAAACTAACTTGTTTGTTTATAGATACATTAAAGTATTTTAAATCTGTACATAACTTCATTTTACGTAAATAAAAGTTAAACATTTTCTGATCTAAATTTTTCTCTTTTCAATTCAGTTCTTTTAACTGGTTGTAAAATTCTGTGTTTCAGATGCGTTCCCAAACTCTGGAAGCTCCTGTTGCTGCTTTTGCCTCTTTTACTACTTCTGCGTGAGTAAACCGCCCCCGTTTTTAAACAGATGGAACCAGTTTACTGTAGTCAGCACACACAGAGAAAGATATGTGGATATCAGAACCAGCACGGGTCTCTAGAGTCTGCTGTAAATGTAGCTGCAGTTTCAGGTCAACATTTCAGAGTCTTCACTGTAGTTCAGAGATTCTCAAAGAGTTCATCATTTTCTGCTCAATCCTGCTGCATTTAAAATAAGCCATCTCTTTTATTAAGCATTAACATTTAGGTTATCCCCTTTTAAAGGTTGAGAAATGTTTTTTTTTAGTGTTTATGATTCAAAAACATATAAAACCAATTTGTGTGTCTGCAATGTCAGTTTCACTCTAAATGTAGATATTCTAAATTTAGGATATAATATAAATTTCCTAAAATGGTGAAATACTATTTAACCAAACAGATAAATATTGCTGTCTCTTGAGTAAGGTTTAAACTCACGTTCTTTTGTCCACCTGCAGTTTTATGGTGGTGGTTTCCATCCACTGCTGCCCTGCTTGCCTACCTACCAGCCATAAACCTCACCGAGTGGCGTTCTACATCTAGATTCGCCTTCTTCTCTGACTTGGCTGCCGTTCCCGCTGCTGTCCCTGCAACAGAGACTCCCATGGAGCAGGCTCATGTCTCTCCTGTCTCCCAAGCAACAGTGAGTAGCAGCCTGTGGTAGTACGGTACTTCACAAAACTTCCATACCCTATTAAACCTTCTTGCAACCGCAAACATCAGTATTTTATTATTATTATTATTTTTTTATAAGAAATTGGTGCATAATTTGTAAAGTGGAAATAAATCCATAAATGGCTTTCAAATAAAAAAAAACAAAAGTATAAAATGTGTGCCTTTGTACTCAGCTCCCTTAATGTCTCTGACATTCCTTGTTTTATATTGTGTTATATTCTAACCCTTCCTCCGTCTTCATGAAGCTGTTTGTTCTCTGAGGCCTTCACAGAACAGCATAATTTAACTGAGAATAAATTACACGCTGGCAGACTTTATTTACTTATAATGAGACTTCAGTTTAGTGTAATTTAATGCACTGCATTTTATTTAGGGGCATCAGAGTAAAGGGGGATAAATACAAATGCATGCCACAATTTAATTGAGTTTATAAAGTTTTTTAAAGTTTGAGTTCAGGGTTGTAATATAACAGAACGTTTAAGTTGTATGGTGTATGATTAGTAACTTCATCCAAGGCTGACTTTGAGTTAGACTTCAGATTGAATATATATATTCATTTTTAATGAACTTCACTCTATTCCTTCTCAGCCAATCCTTCCTCCACTGACTGTCCACAGTGGTGTGGACCTGGAGCGTCTCGAACGTGTCGAGCAACAGTTGGCGTTGTTGTGGGAGAAAGTCCAGCAGAGAGACCAGAAGCAGGATCAGCGTCACAGTGATATTCTGGGTCTCTACGGTTCCCTCAGAGAGCAGCTCCAAAGTCAGAACGAGAGGGAGAGCTTTCAAGTGTGGGTGTCCTCTCTGATGGAGCAGCGACTGGGTGTGCTGCGAGGAGAGCTGGAACAGGAGAGCACAAACAGAGCGCAAGTAGGTCTTGATGATCATTACCATTTGATCCTGACCGTGGGATAGGCAAACTTACCAGAGGTTGGGAAAATAACGTTTTAATTTGTTTCCTTTGCAGAGTTCAGAGCAGCAGAAACAACAACAGGAAAGTCAGGCAACACGCCTGTCTGATTTGGAGCTTCTGCTCAAGGCTTTGGCAACAAAGACTGAGGTTTGCCTCAAGGCCACATTATGACAAGTGATGGAGATTAGTTAACATTTACTGAAAGCAATGATTAAAATAGATTTTTCATGTGTGTATAATAGGAGATGCAGCAGAAGCAACAGCAGTATGAGGACGAGACGAAGGAACAAGAGAAAGAGGCTGCAGTCACAGCTCCTAGCAGGTACTGAGGCAAAGAGAAATTAAATCTGCAAACTTAACATGAGAACAGCTTTTTTCTTATTTTACATGTTGCATTTTATGGTGTCTAAGTGTATAACATGTAGTTTCTATCCTTTTATCAGTGTGGGTGTGAAGCAGGAGGACCATGATGCTCTGCTGCTGGAGGTGCAGAGACTTGAAGCAGAGCTGAGTAAAATCAGGGTAGACCTGCAGGGTGTTGCAGGATGTAAGGGCAAATGTGAGCAGCTGGATTCACTGCAGGAGACTGTAAGTAACACAAACTTCCCATCCAATCAGCAATGCTCCTAAATTGCCCAAACTTCACATAAAGTATTTCCTGCTATTTTTATTTCAAAATGCCCCTATTTAGATATCGAATCAAGTGTCCTCGCAGTTGCGGAAAGAGCTGCAGGCTCTGTTTTTCGGCAGTGGTGCATCAGCAGAGCAGGGGGAGATCCCCCAGTCTCTGATCCACTGGCTGTCACAGCGCTATGTGAGCACCCCTGACCTGCAGGCGGCGCTGGCCTCCATCGAGCTGAGCATCCTGAAGAACATATCGCTGCAGCTGGAGCACAGTCAAGCCCAGACTCTGGACGAGGCCGAGTCCAGAACCAGAAGCATCGTTCAGACGGTAAAAGGGGCGGTCCAGCACACTTCTTCAACTGAGGGCCTGTCTGAGGAGGTAATGCATTTATACCTTCTGCTGTTAATGATTCACATCTTTGCCACAAAATGTATTAAAAACAATTAAAATGTGTTTTTTTCTGTCATTTGGAAAACAGCATGTGAAACTGATTGTTCAGAACGCCCTGAAGCTTTACTCCCAAGACCGGACGGGTCAGGTGGACTACGCCCTGGAGTCTGGAGGTAAGAAGGAAACCTGTCCATCCTGAGCCTGTATCCAGGTCAGTAGTTAACTCTGGTGTGGTTTAAAGGGATTAGCAGTCTGGCATTTTTGTGTTCCGTATGTATTACGTAACGAGGACAAAGCATTAGCAGGCTCGAGGTCTGCAGGGTATTAAACCTGCTGTCTGTCAGCCTGTTTGTGATATTAACTTTCTTGGTTGGGCTGGGCACTTCAACATTGTTCTTTGGTTATCCATACATCCATTCTCTGTACTCATTTATGATTGCACTCACTAAGGGGAATGTAGGGAGACCTATTACCTTCGTACCTTTCTTTGTTTAATCAGGTGGTAGCATCCTCAGCACTCGCTGCTCTGAGACATATGAAACAAAGACGGCCCTCATGAGTTTGTTTGGCCTGCCACTCTGGTACTTCTCCCAGTCTCCACGTGTTGTCATCCAGGTGAGCCCCACCTTCAGATATCCAGAGAAAGAAAATGTTTTAATCATAAAAAAACAGAAGCGTGCATAAATCGACCGATAACTGTTAAATTACTAACTTTTGTTTTTAAAAATAATCCTGTTTGCTTCCTTTCCATCAGCCCGATGTGTATCCTGGTAACTGTTGGGCATTTAAAGGCTCTCAAGGTTATCTGGTGATCAGGCTGTCCCTGAGGATCCTGCCCACATCCTTCTGTTTGGAGCACATTCCTAAGGCCCTCTCTCCAACAGGAAACATCACCAGTGCTCCACGCAACTTCACTGTCTTTGTAAGAAACACTGACCCAACGCCTAGAAAGGTTGTAAATAATCAAATAGAAGCACTTGTGTCTTGTTTTGACTTGTTTTTTACGTTGTTTTCTTTAGGGTCTGGATGATGAGTACCAAGAAGAAGGAACATTGCTTGGACACTACACATATGAAGAGGATGGCGAGTCTTTGCAGTTCTTCTCTGTTAAGGTAACTTTAAAAGCAACATTATAACCTTTTAAACGTTAAAAAATCAGAATTTATCATTATTTTTTATCTAAATCTTTGTTTTATTTTTCAGGAGAAAAACGACAAGGCCTTCCAGATCATTGAGGTGCGGGTTCTGTCTAACTGGGGTCATCCAGAATACACATGCTTATACCGCTTCAGGGTCCACGGAGAGCCTCGTCCCGAATGAAGCAACCACCACCAGACGCACTAATAAAACAACATTACGCTCTATCTGTATATAACTCTCACCAGCTTCTTTCAAAACGGAGGGGACCACATGGTGTGGATAGTTTGGTATGAAAGCCATGAAGACAGAGAAGTTGTGGACTGTAAAAGCAATGTGTGGAGATGGAATCAGAGAAGTATGTTTATAAAATACTGAAAGAATCACAGGGACGTTTTGTATCTGGACTGTAAAGGAACGCAGAGAGAAATGGAACCACAGAAGAAGCTAAAAGTCTTTTTTCATTGCACTGAGTTGCTCAAGAGGGTATCGAGACACCCCTGAGCAGATAAATCCATCCCCACTTCTACAGGAAGGTGGACACTCTTAAATAGGACGGCGATTTCAGACTCATCGCAGCCACCTGTTCATTCTGCATCTGATTTGTTTTAGTTCTTTTAGCCTTTTTAACTTTCATATTAGAATCTGCTATTTTTAGGAACAAGACCACTTTGTCTTTGCCTGAGATGCTGTCCAGGCACGTCACTCCCTTCGTTGCTGTGCTAACCTGAGAAGTCAACATGCTAGGCTTGGCCTGAATGCTTTGCCATAGACTTTTGTTAAAGAACTGAACATGCTGCCCGTGGAAAAGTTCTGAATGCTTGATCAAGTACGGACTCAACGCAACTTTCCTTTAATCACACTGAAACCACTGACCTTAGCTTTATGTGATGCAAACTTTAGGATGCTCCTTACTACATTCAGTACAAGACATCTGCCAACATATAGCTCCTCCTCCGAACGCACTATAAAATATTACATCCATCATGTACAGTGCCTTGCAAAAGCATTGTTACATTTTGTTACAAATACAAACTCCACTGTGTTTTATTGGAATTTTATGTGATAGACCAACACCAAAGGAACCAGATGTATGGTTTTCACATTTTTTAAAATAAAAATTCAAAGTGTTATGTGCCTGTGTATGCTAAACCTCTGAGTCAATACTTGGTAGAACCACCTTTTACTGCAGTTACAGTTTGGAGTCCTTTGGGGATATTTCTGTACCAGCTTTCCTCATTTAAAGGCTTAATTCTTTGCACAATAGCTCATGCTCAGATTTCATGCAGAGTGTCTGTGAACATCAATGTTTACATCTTGTGGCAGATCATCAGTTTGCTTAAGTCTGATCTTTGACTGGACCATTTTTACAAATGAATATAATTTGATCTAAATCATCCTTTGGCTGTTAAGAGTTTTCCTGCTAAAAGGTGAACTTCTGTTTTTTTGACGGGTTTGAGCCGTCTTTAGCTTTATCCTTCTACCCATCACTTCTGAGCATCTTTCCTGCCCCTGCTAAAGAACAGCCTCCCCCCAGTACGGACAGTACCATGTTTTACTGTAGTGATGGTGTGTTCATGATGACGTGTAGTGTTGGTTTTGTGCCACATAGAATTTTACATGTAGGTGAAAAGGGCCAAATTTGGTTTGTGTCCTCTACATGGCTTGTTGCCGATTTCTTAAGGATTCATTGTTTTTGCTGTCCAATCTTCCAGAAAGTCCTATCAACAGATTCTGCCACATGAGCTGTGGACCTCTGCAGCTCCCCCACATTTAGCATGGGCCTCTTGGCTGCTTCTCCTACTAATGCTCTCCTCGTCAGTTTGGGTAAATGGACACATCTCAGTAGGCTGGCAGTTTTACCGTACTCTTTCTTGGATGATTGAACAGAGATCGGTGAGATGTTCAAAGCGTGGAATAATGTTCTATTACCTAATCCTAGTCTCTGCCCTGTCTACCGTGTTCCTTGGTCTTCATGGTGATGCTTGTTCACTAATTTTCTCTAACAAATCTTTTGAGACCTTCACAGAAAAGCTGGATTATTAAATTATGTCACGTTATGTTACGGAGAGTCATTGAACTCTATGCAGGGCATTTCTGGAAGAACATTTTTTGGAGAATACAAAAGACTTGTGACTGGGGTGGACTACAACAGTGGTGTCTAAAGTCAGTTTTCAAAGGCCCTACATGTTTTTGATATTTTCCTGGCTCAACTCACCTGGATCAAATGCATGGTTCAAATGACATGAGGTGATTCAGGCATTTGCTTCAGGGGTGTTGGAGCAGGGGCTCTTGTAAAACTTGCAGGGTGCCAGCCCTTGAGGACTGGAGTTCGACACCCAGGTTTAGATCAAAGCATGTTCATGTGTTAGATTGGCCCATTCAAAGTTCAGATCTAAATCCAAATGAGAATCTGTGGCAATACTTAAAACGTTTACAGGCACTCAAATATCCTATTTGACGAAGCTTGGGCTGTTTTGTAAAGAAGGACCAGAAATCTTTGTGTGTAGATGTGCAAAGCTGCTAGATGCATAGCCAGTAACTTTTTTGCTGTAATCACAAGAAAAGGTGTTCTACAAAGTTGTTTGAATACAAATGCTCGCCACACTTCCATGATTTTATTTGGAAAGCATTTAGAAAGCCATGGATCGTTTTCCTTCCACTTCACGATTATGCACCGCTTTCTGTTGATCTTATGAACAAAAGGTTGAACGGGATTTTTAAAGGGAGTTTATCACAATAGATTTAATTTAGAGGTATCAAAGTAAAAGAGTTATTACAAAAGTACACCACAATTCATATTTTCACTTCACAATCACGCACTACTTGGTGTTTGGTAAACATAAAAATCCATTCAACTCATTGAGTTTGTGGTTGAAACGCAACAAAATGTTGAAGAGTTGAAGGTGCATGAATCTTCTTGTGCGGCACTCTATATGAAAGTGTTTAAGTCCAGTGCCTGGAGCTCAGATCTTAACCAGAGCTTGGAGCTAAAAGAGTTTGGTTTTGTCTTTCTCTCTCTCCCTTTACCTAAATGTCTCTGTTCACACGGGCTCTTTAAACACTAAAATCCCGAAGGAATGTAATTTGTATATTTCAGTGTTTATGGTTGGTCCTTTACAATATCTACTTTTATCAGTGTTGATTTATGAAAAGAGAAATCCTGTCATTATTATGATTGTTACTATTATTTCTACAGTTGCTCATTGTGTTTGCTTTCTTTTTGTTTTAATTTGGGGGATTATTCAAAACGGTATGCACTGCAACAACTTGTAAGACAAAAGTTTATGGCACAGGTATTTTTGTTCAAAATGGGGCTATGTAAAGACTTCTGGTTGGGTAGGTTAAAAATGCTATTTGTAAAAACGTTTTGCTCACAATCTTATTTATTAAGAAGTTATTAGTGGCTGCAAATTATGGGGTTTGGCCGTGTATATTTTGTTAAAGGTTGTTCAGTGCATTTTGGAAATCTTTTTTTAAGATAAATGGTTATTTTTGTTCAGTCATGAGATGACTTAACTGCTTTGGAATATATTCCAATAAAGACTTTAATTTTGATCTTTTATACAATTTATTTGTATCTATTTTCACCTGACATGCTTGTATTACTTGATAAATATTAAGAAGTCTGGATTCTCTACTATAAAATGTTCTGGATTTAAAAAAAAAATACATGATCAGATTAGATTTGGATGATCGTAATGCAAACACATTTTAAGGCAAGACATGTTTATTTACATAACACAATTCATACACGAGGACATCAAAGAAAACAAGCCTAAGAATAAAAACATTCAATAAAAGAAACATGTTAAAATAGAGATACTAGGATTTGATTATACATTCATTTTCAATTGATCTTAGTGTTTTAATTTAAAAACTTTTGTTACAGGGATACAATTGTTACCTACACAATTTATTAGGAATTGTCTCCAGAAGGACTCTAACCAGGCATTGTATATGACTCATAGTCCAAAGTGGTTGGTTCTGTACAAAGTAACTGGAGCTTAGAGTAGTGAAATACTCAACCTAAACAGCAAGAGCTGGGGTAGCAGCATGTGTATGTCACCATAGTCAAAAACATTCAAGTATGTAGCCTGAACATATATTTT
>NC_061817.1:22032873-22085128 GCF_021462225.1 Girardinichthys multiradiatus | reverse complement strand
CGTCTTTTACATTTTTCTAGTTTTTAAATACTCCCATCAGTTATTTAAAAATGTGAAGTGTAAACTACACTTTGCGGCCTTTATAATTGATTTTTGTTATTTAATTTAAACTTACGAATAGCATTTCCCATTAATCTCCGTTCTAAATTTGACTACGACGCAGCTGCTATTTCGATGAAGGACAGATTCTACCCTACATTTTACAGCTACAAACTGTATGGAAAACATGTTAAATACTACAAGCGTGAAGGCGCCGATGTTTATATCGGAAGTTACGCCACTCACTTCCTTGGCAACAGCAGTCCTTGACGACCGCTAATGAACACAAGCAACGTAATGGCAGACGTAGTTTGTGGTCAAACGTCAATATGGGAACAAGTTTGCCGCGGTAATATAAATGTGCCTGCATGACTTTGAGCGTAATGCAAATGAAATTAATTTGTTGTGTATTTTAAGAGTTTGAAGCTGAGCAGCCCAATCCTCCATTTCAGAAGTTCAAGGTAAGCCACACTGCATTGAAAAGCTGTTCACAGCCTTGAACCCTCAGATTCTACCATGTTAAATTCACAAGCTTCTATTTTATTGGAGTTTTATGCAACAGAGCAACACAAAGTAGTTCATAACTGGGAATTAGTTTTCAACAAAAAAATATTACGACATAGCAAAATAATAATTTCACAAATCGTTCAATCTATCATCTGAAATTAAGAGTTTTTAACAAGTGCACACAGCTATCAATGAAGGAGAGAGAGCCATAAAGAGGTCTGTAACCAGTGGGTTGCCAGTTCAAACCCCTGCACCATCATTTGTTGTGTCCTTGGGCACATCACCCGCCTTGCCCGCTGATGGTGGTCAGAGGGCCCGATGGCGGCGATTGTATGGCAGCCTCACTAACAGTGTTAGTGTCAGTGTATAAATGGATGGATGTCTGATTTTAATGTAAAGTCCTCAGACTTGATAAAGCACTATACAAGTGCAGGCCATTTACCATGCAGAGGATGCAGCAAACAGCATTCTACAAAGCATTGATTTGGGGGGCTTGAATACATTTGTATGCCACATTTTCAGATTTTTATTTAATGGAGAATAAAAAAACCATATCCCTCCTGTCTGTCAAAAAAAATCCTAATTAGACACATAAAAGTTTGAGGTTTTAACATGGGAAAATTTTGTAAAAAACCTCAAAAGGTATGAATACTTTTGCAATGTACTGTATATATATATATATATATATATATATATATATATATATATATATATATATATATATATATATATATATAAATATATAAATATATTTCTTGGGTTTATTATTGCTTTATTAGGCATCGGTGGATGATGATCGTCAGAGGGACACTGACCCTCTTGTTGGTGTTGCTGGCTGGAAAGCTCACCTTTCTTCTCAGAAGCACCCAAAGATACTTGAAGTTTCACCGTCCCTACATATCGATGAATGTAAGATTACCCAGCTGCATAAAAAAAATCCCCCAATCCTGAGCTGTATTTGCAGAAAGTAATATTTATGTGTTTTAGGCCCTGTCAAGCGGTTCTTGGAGAAGACGGTGTACCCAGTATTGTTGCCTGGTCTAGCAGCTTTGCTGAGAGAATCCCAGAAATACAACTGTTTTGAGGTCTACATTTCTTCTGATATACATCACACCAAATATTTGAACAAAAATAAAGTACTCAGGTGTTACACAGCTGGCTACATTTATCAACACTACTAGTGAAGATGTTTAAAAATCACTAAAATAAATGGCTTTCTGTTGTAGCAGCCGAATCCTTCATTTATTTTTTTTTGTCTTTTCAGAAATCCAACCTATAATTTGACCCGAGAATACATTTTTTTCAGTGTCACTTGTGTGACATTGACCTAATTTAACTTGCCATTCACAATGAGCAGGGTGGTGAGAGATATACTCTTCAAAACCGTTGAAGAACTACAGTAAAGTCTCCATACCAACAATTAGACGCCATCAACCAGCTGTTTGGTAGCGATGCCAGAATAAAAGCCCTTTCTGCCCTGCCATCACAAACGTAAACATGTGTTGTGAATTCATCTGGAACCATGTACTTTGGTCAGATGAGATTATGTTTGAGCTTTTTGGCTACAAACACTCCAGGTGGGTTTGGTGTGAAGCAATCCTGCCCACTGTTAAGTATGGTGGAGGACTTGTGATGCTATGGCCCGCTTTTTCTTCCAAAGACCCTGGGCATTGTGTTACAGTTTATGAAATCATGAACTCTTACAAGGAGGTTTTTCATAAAAAATATTGCGTCCTCTTTCAGTAAACTAAAAACGAGTCAAAATATTATCAGGTAGATAATGATTCAAAACAAATAAAATTTACACAGGTAGGGTTTTTACCCTGCCTCTTCCCTAAAAGAGATGGACACCAGCCCCTTACAACCTGGTCAGGAGATAAGGGCTGTAGAAAATGCATGGATTTATTTTTCCAGTGTGAGTTTATGCTCCTGCAATTAAAGATTAATTTATTTTAAAGTGTTTTACACATCTTCATTGATACCAATAAATATCAACAAGTACTCAGCTGGTGCAGAGAAAAGATTTGCAGGCTCTTTAGTAACAGTAAGCTCATATTTGATGACATTGCCAGGATTTACTGAGATCCTGGGTTGGACATAGCAGAGTCCAGATATTGAAACCATTAAGAGTGGTTTGGATATTCTGGAGAAGGTTTTCTGCAACGTATATCATCAGTTAAATCCCTTCTTTTTTTTTGTTCCAGAGAAAAATAACCAAGTTTGTCCCCTGTAATTTCCTAACTGAGTGGATATACAAGTAAGAGCCCTTCCCCACATACACACACACACCCACGCTAATATCACACCACATAATTTGGCTTACATCTGGTCCTATCTATTTTCAGTCAGAACCCCCGCAGGCAGGGACAGGATCCAGTGAACTTTCTAGACATTCCCTTTGTCAGGGACTGGCTCAGAAAGCAGTGAGTGCCTCACTTATACAAACACATACCTTAAATTATGGGATAGAGTTAAGTCTGGAAATTAGATAACATGAAAATATTCATGTCAGTCAAAAATGTTTCTATGTTCTAATCTTGTGAACATAGTTGCATATCCTCTTGCAATGCTTTTGATTTCATTTCTGGCGCATTAATAATCATCTCTGTTTGATTCTACCATGTTTTTTCTCTTAGTTCTCACCTTGTATTTTTCAGCCCAAGGCCTCCCATCCCTTTGTTTCTACAGCTCAGTGAAGAAGAGGCTGCTCTGCTTGTTCAGGCTTTCTGGAGAGGATACAAGGTATATCACACCAAGTTTGTTTAAAAGTGGTCTGTGCTGTTGAGATGATGGAAAAGGAAAATATAATAGTACAGCAAGAAAGGGAAATACACTCACCGGCCACCGGAATGTCGCAGCAGAAATCGAGACTCATCAGACCAGGCAATGTTTTTCCTATCTTCTATTGTCTAATTTTGGTGAGCCTCTGCGAATTGTAGCCTCAGTTTCCTGTTCTTAGCTGACAGGAGTGGCACCCGGTGTGGTCTTCTGCTGCTGTAGCCCATCAGCCTCAAGGTTCGACGTGTTGTGCGTTCAGAGATGCTCTTCTGTGTGCCTTGGTTGTAGCGGGTGGTTATTTGAGTTACTGTTGCCTTTCTATCAGCTTGAACCAGTCTGGCCATTCTCCTCTAACCTCTGGCATCAACAAGGCATTTGCGCTCACTGGATATTTTCTCTTTTTTGGACCGTTCTCTGTAAACCCTAAAGATGGTAGTGCGTGAAAATCCCAGTAGATCAGCAGTTTCTGAAATACTCAGACCAGCCCGTCTGGCACCAACAACCATGCCACGTTCAAAGTCACTTAAACCACCTTTCTTCCCCATTCTGATGCTCTGCTTGAACTGCAGCAGATTGTCTTGACCATGTCTACATGCCTAAATGCATTGAGTTGCTGCCATGTGATTGGCTGATTAGAAATTTGCGTTAACGAGCAGTTGGACAGGTGTACCTAATAAAGTGGGCTGTGAGTGTACATTGTACAGCATTGGTCAGACGTTTGCATATACTCATCATGGGCGAGAAAATCAAGTTCATTTTGGGCTTTTAATGATGCATTGAATCATTTTTCCTACTATAGAATGGTTATACAACAAACAATTTCAGTGATTCTTTTAAAACAAGAATTGTTTAAGTTTTAATTTACAATGTGAATTGTTTAGTTATCAATAACCCATACAAGTATACACTCAATTTTGCAATATTTACATACACCCACATAAACATTTACACAAATCTCCCTTAGTAAGCTGGACCTTGACCACATGATTTTCGTAGCCATCAGCTAATATCTGACATAAATTTAAGGATTTAAGCATTTGACCACCCTTGTAGGTGGAAACTATAGAATTTATTTAAACTGGTTGGTTTCATGACACGGACCCTCCTTTTAAGCCTAGTCACAAGTTTCCTGTAGGCTTGAGGTCAGGCAGGACATTCAGACTCATGATGAATGGATGTACAGTCATATTATAATTCAAGGACACTCCATTAAATGTTCAGGTCCTTCATTGAAAATGTTTAGATATAAATGTTAAATCTTTTTAATTAATCACTGGAGAAAGAAAATGTATTAATTACTGGGAAACACTAAAGCTTGTCCTTATTTTGGCCATTAAACGAAAGATATTAACATAAATGTTTATTCTAACGAAGGATAAAGTCAGAACATCCTTCCTCCTAACAGCTAGTGTACCCTCTTTGACAAATGTGACTTTAGTAAGCAGTCTCTGTCATAGGTCTGAGTAAAATTTGCCCCACTCCTCACTTTCAGCTGTGAGATGTTTGAGGGGTTTCTTGCATTTACAACTCGTTTTAACTCACCCCACAACATCTCGTTGAGATCAAAATCTGTTCTTTTCTCAAGCAGTTCTTTATGTTTTGGGTTATTGTCATGTTGCAGGGTCCAGATCTGCTTCTGTTTTAATTTCTTTACAGATAGTCTCACATTTTCCTCAACCACGCCCTGATACAAGGTTGAATTCATGGTGGATTCTATGATGGTGAGCTGACTAGGTCCTGTTGCATAAAGCATCCCCAAACCATGACATTCACACCTCTATGTTTCACTGTTGGCATGGAATTTTATTGGAATGCTTTTTTTTTTTGTTTGTTTAAGCCAGATATGCCCTCTCTTCTGGTGTCCACAATAAAATTTTTACTTATTTGTCCAAAAAACTGTATTCTAGAAGTACTGGTCTTAGTTCTCTCTGGCAAATTTCAATCTGGTGTTCATTATTGTCCTAGAAAGCAAATGCTTTCTCCTTGCACACCTCTTAGGAAAGTTAAATTTGTGCAATCTCTTTCTGATTGTATAGGCATATACTTTCATTTGAAGTATTTATTGAAAGTATTGGTAAAATGTATATTAAATATCCACATGTCCAAATATATATATAAAAAAAACAAAACACAGGCTGTCATGGAGTGTCCTAATTTGTTTTACTTGACGTACACTTCTGGCTGGAACTGTATTGATATAAGATGATGTTAATGCAATGGCCAAAAAGACTAAAATGTGGAGAGAAAAAAAGTAAATTTTTAAACAGAAAAAGAACGGCTCAGTCAGTCGACAAGACCACAGTGAACCTTTCTCACTGTGTGCGTGTTAGTGTGTATGTGTGTGTGTGTGGTCATGTTAGGATACAATAGACACCATCCCTGTGAAAAAAACTTGCCTGCACTGGAATCTTGTTGTATAATCCCACATCGCTTAAAAAACCTCCTCTTACACAGGGGCCTGTAGCTTCATTCAGCATCTTGATTATGTCATCGGTGATGCCAGGCTTTAATTCCCTCTTGTGTGTGCGCAGCAATGCTGTGATATAAATAGTCAGACGCAGCCAGAGGCAAACAGCAGCAGTGTCGTCACTCAGACAAAAGATGAACACAACCTTCTGTGGTGTGAAGACAAGTAAAAGGGTCATGTTTTTGTCAGAAGTTGCTGCTTTCAGATGCAGGTGGTTGTGTCGTCTGCTGTTGCCTTTGAATAAATCAGCAAACCTACTCGAACATGTAGCTGAATTTATGGGTGTGTGCCTAAAAAGCTTTGCTGAAAGTGCAGGTGCACACATTTTGTCTTGGATGCTTTTTCTCACCAGCAGGGGGAGACAGTTCCATTTTTCTCCAGCCTGTGTTCCTCTGCGGTGGCAGAAGTGAGTGTGTTTACCATGAATTAGGAATTTGTTCAGAAAGGCCACTGATGGCACTGCAGACGAGTCCCCCAAGGGATCTCGAGGCTGAGACACAGAGCCAAAGAGAGAAACTGAGTTGGTTGAGAGAGAGTGGGATGGATTAAGTGGAAGGATGAAGCTATGTTTGGAACATTCTGGGTTGGATGACAAAGGGGGGAAAGGAAAGCATGCTGATGTTGCAGAGCAGTGTCAGATTAGAGACTGGAGCAATATGAAGGAAACACAGCTTTGTCAGCAGAGATCAAGGATTAAAAATGCTCTACAGTCAGTGTCTGAAGTTAGAGATTGGCATTTGACAGATGTAGGATCACAAGTTATTAAACAGACACAGAATAGAGATATCTTAGGTTTGCAGAGTCCTGACAGTGGCTGCTATGTATCATGCTTGGAGTATTTGTATAAAGTCATTTTTGAAGCTGTGCTGCAGTGCTGCAGAATCGTTACAATTTAAAGTCCACAAGAAGAAATATATTCACAGAATTCCTAAGTGAGCGCAGAGACGGATCACATCTAAAATAACAATATAATTTCACTAAAATCATCCTCAGTGTGAGATTTTTAAGTAATAGCAAAGAGTTTTGGAGTTTATAAAAATTCTAAATGGATGATGGGGTTTTGCTCTATTGTAAGCGATCAATTCACAACCCCACCCCCCAATCTGGTCCTTACATTTTTCACTCTCACTCTCATGCTCTGAGCTGTTATATAACCTGCCTGACGCAGCGCTGACTCCCTGACTGCAGTGTGTATGTATCGGAGCCTGTGTCTTTGTGGATTTGTGCGAGTATGCGTGTTCTGGTTAAGAAACACAGACAGGCCGAAAGCGCAGGAAGCAGAGATGGAGAGTATTTTTTCAGAGCGGAATTTTCATCCCTCCATTATTAATCTCTCTCATCACAATACCGAGGACTGAAGAAGAGCAGTAGTGAAGTTGGTTTAGACACGCACAAACTAACTCACTTCTATGACCTAGACTTTGCGACTGTGTGTCGTTTCTCTTGCATATACAATACCTTACATAAGTATTCATATGCTTCAAACGTTTTTACATACTATCATGTCACAATCAAAAACCTCAAAGTATGTCATCAACATTTTATGTTATGGATGGACACAAAGTAGTCCATGCTTGTGAAGTGGAAGTAAGCTTTTCCTGCTACACGTTTCAGCTACAAACTTCAATGTATTTGATCGATAGACCATTACAAATGATACATTGTTTTCAACAAACATGCTGTGGATTTGTATTCAGCTCCACTAAATAAATTCCAATGCAACCAATTGCCTTTAGAAGTTACCTAATTGGAAAATAGGATCTACGTATTTGACGTTTTATCTTCAGTGTAAATCCAGTTGATCTGGGAAGGACTCAGAGGTTTGTTAGAAAACATTGGGGAACTTAGAGCATCATAAAGACAGCAGATAGGTCAGGGACAAAGTTGTCTAGGAGTTTAAAGCAGGGTTAGGTTATAAAAGGATATCCCAAGCTTTGGACATATCTTGTAACCGGGTCACGGGGGAAGGGGACTCAAGTAGAGATGCCTAGACATCCCTCTTCCCAGACAGCTCCTCCGGGGGAAGCCCAAGGCGTTCCCAGGCCAGCCAGGAGACATAGTACCTCCAGCATGTCCTGGGCTGTTCCCCGGGCCTCCTCCCAGTTGGAGGCCCCAGAGACGTGACGTCGCTCGGTACAGCGGAGCTGGGGCCCCACCCTGGAGCCAGGCCTGGGGTCAGGACGTGTCGGTGGCCGGATTACTCCACACGGGACCCAGCTAGGCCAAGCCCAAACAAGAGACCGAAGACTGTTCCCCAGTGGGCCCACCACCTGAAGGGGGGAACCACAAGCGACCAGTGCAAAGAGAATTGGGCAGCAGACGAAGGTGGAGACCTCGACGACACGATCTCCGGAAGCTTTGGATATGTCATGGAGCACTAATCAACCAACCAAAAATGAATATAGCGTGGTGCGTCCACCTAAACCAGGGGTGTCCAGCTCCTGTCCTCGTGGGCCGGTGTCATGCCGGTTTTAGATGCGTCCTTGCACCAACACAGATGAATTAAATAGCCAAATTTCTTACTTAGCATGTCACCTATAGCTCTGCAGTGACTTGCTATTGAACCGTTAATTTGATTCAGGTGTGTTGAATAAGGGCAACATATGAAACATGTAGGACACCAGTCTTTGCATAACACCAGGCTTTGGACAATACTGACCTCAACGGACAAACCTGGTATAGGGAGGATTAATCAGAGAAGCAGCCAAAATGCCTATGGTAACTCTGAAGAAGCTGCAGCCCCAACAAACAACAACTATTAGTTGTGCACCTGCACTTACATCATTCAGAACACAACCATTTATTACAGTAAAACAAGGCATTGGCAGCATAGTGCTGTGGAAATCTTTCTTCAGCAGAGACCAGAAACAGGTCAGAGTAGATGGGAGGACAATACTGTAGGACAGCCTGTTAGAGGCTGCAGATAATTTGAAACTGGACATTGAAACATACAATAAAAGCTACAATAAAACTGTTTAGATCAAAGCATATTCATGTGTTTTAATGGCCCAGTCAAAGTCCAGACCTAAATCAAGTTAAGAATTTTCAGCAAGATTTAAAGATAATGTTCACAGATTGTCTTCATTCACTGTGACTGAGTTTGAACTATTATGGGAAAAAATTAGCAGAAAAGTCTCTAAAAGTCCAAAGTTGATGGAGAAAGAAACCAGAGTAAAGTTGTTACAGTTACAGTAAAGTGTTCTATAAAGTATTGACTCAGGGGGACTGAATAAAATGTGCACCCCCTTTTAGATTTTATTTGTAAAAAAACATTTTAATTGTCTTGAACCTCCCAGTTATGCTGTTGTTGATCACATAAATTTCCAACAAAATGCATTGAAGTTAGTTAACGAAACAAACGTGAAAATGTTCATGAGGTATGAACACTGTTACAAGACACTATACCTAGGAATAGCTGCAAGACCTTAACATGTTGCATAATCTTCTTTAAACTATGTGCCTTAGCCCAGTTATAATGCATTCATCCATGCCTGCTGCTGTAACACACATATACTGTAGCACACACACACACACACTTTTTATAATCACTAAGACTTATTAGGATTACTCGAATCTGGTCAGCTGAGTTGGAGCACTGTAGCTGTTGTATAATATATTACAGTTAGCTTGTTGATATGATGAAGTTGTGGTCAGGTACTTCAGAGGACTTTTTGCACCGTTTCCATTTCTTGTTTATTACAATTTATTCAGCATGTACACACACTATTATTAATCACAGGGCTTTCCAGCTAAACAATGGTTGTGTTAGGAAAAAAAGGTTGTGAGTGGCTTTATTCTCTCTATAGACTGCTGTTGCACATTAGTTTCAGATAAACACACTAACTCTAAGACTTTACAGTGTCTCTGAAATATCTTGAAACTGAAATTTTAATGGCATTCTTTACCATTTATTACACATTAAACACATTCAAACACAACCCAGTTTGGGATATTTGTCTTGCCCAGCCCTGGGTCAGCTATAGACAATCCAGCCCTGGGTTGGTTTTGGGTTTGATCCAGCATACTGGGTTAGGTTTTTAACCCCCCAAAAAATGGTTAACATGATCAATATCAAATGTTAAGGCTACTAAAGAGTGGATTGAAAATCGAAAGATAAGCTGAATTACTAAACAAGTATTGTTTGGATTAAATTGAACAGTTCATGCATGTCCTATTGCCACTTAATCCATTAGGAGTCACGGGCAGGCTGGTACCAGTTTCCAGCAGTCAGTGAGTGAGGCAAGGTACACCCAGGACAGGATAACTCAGATGTTCACACCAATGTAAAGTTCCCAGGTAACCTAGAATTGTCATAACGTTTGAGGCCGACTTGACCCACATGCAGTAAACACCCAGAGAACTGAGACTGTTTAGGAAGGGTGAAAATGGTGAGAAAGCGACCATCGACCAGGAGCAGGTGAACTGCAAGAAAACAACAAATCTGATGAGTAATCTGCCGCTCGACAGCTGAATTAATCAAAGCTAGGCTAATAGTAAGAGTGAGGTTCGATCTGCCAGGGAGATGCTACAGAGTCAGGACCGAGGGGAGGCTTCGCCGGGGACCACCTGGAGCCTCGATGATCGGAGCGTGTTTACCGTCGGAGGGGGGACAGAGTTTGGCTAAGCTGACCTGGAGGTTGGCTCGGATGGACTGCCAGCTGAAGGCTTGATCTTGGGTTTAACTTGGTTCGGGTCCGGTAATGAGGTCTCTCCGTAAGGAGCGAGGCTGGATCAGGCACCTGGATCAAAAAAAGAGGGTTAGTTTCTTCAAGTTGCAAGGTTCGTAGCAAGATGAGACAAGATTGGGCCAGATGGTTGTACCGCAGTTGGCAAAACACTCAGGCAAAGATGTACTGGCAATCCGTCCTCCTTATACTGCTCCAGCGGATCACCGAAACAAGCCGCACCTGTCACACCCCCGAATAACAGACTCCGGCGGCACCTAGGGGTGAAAGACAGTTAGTAGCAGCCAGGCTCGATCCAGACTTTGACAAGAATTGCATGCTTTAGAACTGTGGGTTAAAAGTGGAGGACCCATAAAGTACATACAGACTCCACATAGCCAAAACCCAGGACCTTCTTTTAACGAGGCAAAAGTGATAACATCTGCCCTGTCATGCAGGTCAGCATGAATAACAGTGTGTAAAAAGACTTATTAATAAACAAGTCAATTTGGACAGCTAATTTCACGGTCAGCAAGTAACGCTATATTAACCATTGACCGTGCCGGTACAACAGAAAGTATGAAACGCCGGGGTTGTAATTCAACCATTTCAGTCTTTCTTGGAGTAGGGACACATCTACAACCTGCTGGAGATCAGCCAATGAGAAATGGGGTTATATATCCCTGGTATATACTGTGCAGTACAATCACAGCTGCTAAATTCAATTCAATTGAAAAATATTTTATTAATCCCAAAGGGAAATTAAATGTTGTTGTAGCTCATATTATGTAGGTTTCTTCAAAGAGCCGTTGTAGATGCTGATGGCTGTGGGCAGGAAGGATCTCCTGTAGCGCTCCGTCTTACAGCAGATCTAAAGAAGCCTCTGACTGAAGACACTCTGTTGTTGTAGGACAGTCTCATGAAGAGGATGCTCAAGGTTCTCCATAATGTTCTTCATTTTATGAAGAATCCATCTTTCCACAATGATCTCCAGAGGTTCCAGAGGAGTCCCCAGAACAGAGCCAGCTTTTTTTATCAGCTTGTTGAGCTTTTTTAAGTCCCTGGCTCTGATGTTGCTTCCCCAGCAGATGATGGCAGAAGAAATCACACTTTCCACAACAGACTTATAGAAGATATGCAGCATCTTGCTGCAAACACCAAAGGACCTAAGCTTCCTCAAGAAGTACAGTCTGCTCTGTCCCTTCTTGTAGATGGCTTCACATTTGCATCTCCACTCTAGTCTGTTGTCCAGGTGAACACCGAGGTATTTATACTCCTCCACCACCTCCACTTCTTCTCCCATGATAGAAATAGTTTTTGACTTATACAGAGCAGTTTATCAAGAAAACTTGCTACAGTGCTCTTGAACTCTGATTAAGCCAGCGATTCATCTCACAACATGACGATGACCCAAAGCACACAGCCAAGGTAACAAAGAAGTGCCTTCTGTCTGTGCAGTCTGTGACTTTCCTTGAGTGGCCACGCCGGAGCCTGGACTTAAATCCAAGAAAACATTTCCGAAAAGACCCAAAAATATCTGCCTACTGAGACTGCCCATCACTGAGCTTCAGACCTGTGGTAGGAGTTAAATGAAGTCTGTATAGTTCAAAATAGCTGCCTCTGAAAAATGCTGAAGCTCCCTCTCTCTTCTCGGAACTCAAAAAACTGGGCCTCTATTTTCGATCCAATGGTTGGTTAGAACTACCAACCTCCTCACTAAACAGCGTGAACCCAGCATTTGGGTTAAAGAAATTACCTAACAGTTGTTATAGTGCACAAGTAAGACTTGCTTTAGCTTTTTAATTTTTGCTTTTGATTGTTGACAGTATATTTAAAAAATAAAAAAAGCTGTCTCAGCATTGAAGGGTGTTGTCTACGTCATGACACCAAACTAGAGTTAATAGCACAATAAGCTGATTAGCATTGGCAGAGAGGGTTGTTCGTTTTTTCTCAGAAATGCCTTTTTCCTATAAATAAGGCACCATTAAAAGTGGTCCAAACAGGCTTTCCAACAGTAGACGATGTAATGCTCAGGCATTAGAACAAAAAAAAGACCAAACTCAAATGGCCTTACTGTTCATGCTAAGTTTAAGCTTAGACATAGGTTTTATGTTTTTATGAAGTATTTTCTTTTCATAGTTTCATTCTGTTTGATTTTACAATAAAAAATAGGGCACTACTTGTGCTGAGTAATATTTCATTTGACATGATCTAATATTGATGGTTTGACTTATTAATGCCCACTCTGCCTATAGAATCCCTGCAAAACAACAGTGTAGTCGATTGGAGAATTAGGTCTGTGATTCCAGCTCAACGATCTAAGGGCAGCTATAGTTGAATGGTCTGAGCTGAGCTTTGGTTTTAGATCAGTTGACCAACCACGTGTAGAAAACATCGACACTCATGCAGAAAAAATGCCACAGGGACTCAATACATTAAATAGCCCTTCTGTCTGATTCTGCTTGGCCCTCACGTCTTTACTTACTCCAATGTGGCCTACCCAGACACCCTTTCCCCAAAAATGGGATCTATCCATAATGTTGACTGTATAAAAATGGGATTGGCTGTCTATATTTTAAAAAAACACAGCAGGGATATGTTGAAGCCATTTACTGTAGCCAAGTCAGCAGAAGCACGTATCCGATCACAGGTCACTGGGCTGGTTAAACTGTGAAGGAAGCATCGGGCAACAAAAAGATGATTGATGGGTGGGTGGATGAGGTGTGAAGGGGAAGATCGAGCAGATTTTGTGGATGCATCTGTGTGGCTTGTCTGCGTTGCTGATATTACTGTAGTGAATAGTGGCCTTTGTGTTGCTGCAGAATGTGGAACTTGGTCTCAAAGGCAGCTCTGCACAGCAAAGGAGAGAAGCATGAGGGGCAGCAGGGATGAAGTATGTGTGTTAGAAACAGTGTGTACAATGTTTGTTGAAGTTATACAACTTGTGGGAGTGTGGTTTATGCAGGGGTTCAATTTGTGCTGTTGCTGGTGTGATTTTTATGAAGATGTCTGTGGGACTTGAGTTTACTGCTGTCTTGTTGTATTTTATACTTCTGTTTTAGTTTGGTGGTGTGTGTCTATGCCTATGTTTGCATTTTACATCTGAAGTAATGCATTTTGAAGGCTATGGCCTCACAGTGTCCTGGCGATTTTTCTAATCACTTTTAATCCATGCCTGCGTGCATTGTACACAGCATCAGAGGGGTGACTCACATGCACCAAACTCGGGCACGTGTGCAGTGCCATGATTGATCTTTACAGCCGCATACTGTTTCAGCAAACAGTCATAAACGATTCCGACTGTTAGGACTACTTCTGAAAAATACTCCCATTTAATGCTATGAAGTGAGGTCAACTGCTCTTGTCAGAGGAAAGAGGAAATATCCTTTGTTTCACGATTCCAACACAGTGTGGGAAAATCCATCCATCCATCCATCCATCCATCCATCCATCCATCCATCCATCCATCCATCCATCCATCCATCCATCCATCCATCCATCCATCCATCCATCCATCCATCCATCCATCCATCCATCCATCCATCCATCCATCCATCCATCCATCCATCCATCCCTCCCTCCCTCCCTCCCTCCCTCCATCCGCAATGTGTAGAAACATTATTATCTTTTATGAACACAGTCAAAAACAGCACCTTTCACCAACAAATAAGCTGTGCTTATTCACACATATGGAATTTGAAACACTCACAGTCAGCTCAGCTTCTTTTAATTGTCCATCGCAAAAAAGCATTCTACATTTAGTCATGTGTGACCTGTTTCTAAGCAATGGTTTCTACTGAATTTTCATCTATTTAAAAGCAGGTAACAGCAGCGGAAACACAATAACAAGGTATAAGATGTATGGAGGAAGCCAATGAAAATTGACATTCAGTCTCACACAAAAAGAAAACAAGCAATGGTGAGCAAACACAAGTGGCTCCAACCCCCCATCCGTCCTTTGGTGCAAATCTGACCCTCGCCCCTCATTTCCATTTCTATGGTTTGCTCTCATCAGGACAGGGGCTGCTGTGGCACCATGACACCCAATGAATTAACTGCTGGAGCTCACGGTATTACCAATTCGTCAGCCCCATGGTCAGCCTTATATAACAGGCCTACTTTTATACTTCTTAGTAGGAACACTATTGTAGCCTCACAACCAGATTCTTGAGAGAATGTCGAGGTTCACTAAAAGCAGAGGGGGAGCAGGATGGGTGAGATGAGATGTGGAGAATGCAAAACAGAGAGGACAGAGGTGGACGAAGAGGGATGAAACATTAATGTGTGGAGAATCTCAAGAGGGTCTGAGGTGTTGTTATGAGACGCAGAGGAACTGAAGGAGAGGCGAGGCAAAGAAGAAAATCTCTTAGGCTGAAAGAAAGAAAAGACCTTTTTAGTGGGAGAGGAATTGACAAGTGAGCCCTACAGGGACATTTTCTTTTCATCTTAAACAGCAAACATATTCAGTCAATCTTTCAGTAAACCCAGCAGCCCACACACAAACACAAAACAACTACAGGGGTTTCCTCGAAGAACAAAAGCATGAGTCATACCAACAACAACTTGAACCCAGAGACAATTGGGCTGCATGAATTTCATCCATTTAGCCGACCACACAATGCAGACACAATCATACTCACACATGCAACATTACAGTGACTCAGAAAATAACAAACTGCTCTGTAAAGTTACAAAGTTGTTATTTTTATCTTTTTTTAGATAAAGACTCCAAAGGTTATTCTTCTGCCTCTATTAAGGCTTTACAACATCAACAACAGCCTCCACAGAGACCTGGTCAAGATGCAGTGCAAAAATACAGCAAATAAAAACAGTCTTATTGTATAAATAATTAGAAATATTCTAAAAGTATTGTTATAAAGGATAGAAAAAGAAAACAAATATGTATAATGTGAGCATTAAAACAACCTGAAAGGTTTTACCAGTGTTTGACTACACTCTAAAGACATTTAGGTTTATTTTTGTAGTATACATCATAACATAATTACTTGTATAATATGACAAAAGGGTGAAGATAGAGTTCAATAAACATGTGAATTTATTTATCTCGGAGGATTTGTATAATATACAAAGATGAATAAGTAAACCTGTATTTGCTATAAAGTATTGCATGCGATGCATTCCAGACTTATACCCATGCCTTCCATAGGAGGCATGCATATGAACAATATTATCATAGCCTAAGAATAATAGAAATGCACAAGATTCCTTTTGATTTGCAAAGGAAAACACTTTCTCATAACATCACAAGTTTTGTTTTTCATCCAGCCACCCCCCTAAGTGACTATTACTTTACAGATATAAATTAGAGTTGAACAAGAGCAATTACCTGTCCTCAAAGGTGAATATATGAAAGTCATTAATGTATTCATATTTAAATTCAACCCAAATTTCCACTTCCTTTGTGACCTCAAAGGTCAATAGCTTATTTGAAAAAGGTTGCATTGTAATTATTATGATTATGGCATCAGCATATTACTGTAATCTGCAGAGGATTCTTTGTCTTGAAAAACTAAAATCAAAATGAGGGCTCAAACAAATCCTTGTGGAACAGACATAGATTGTAAGAAGAACAAATTTATAGTGATCTATGAAACAAAAGACAATTACAAAAATGCTGTATTATCATGAACAAGTTAAAACATTAATTTATTAAATGTTAAATGTCTTAGAGTAATGATAATAAGTATTACTTTATATTACTGCCTTATTACCTACTTCATTATTACTGTTTCTATAAAATTAAAATGAACAGTTCAACGCCATAATAATTGCAACTGTTTGAAAACTCATCTTTTATTTTGAAAATAATAAAAATGTATATTTTAGTAGCTACAGTAGTGTTAGACTTGTTTCCCTTTGTGTCGACTTCAGTCCGTTCCCCTGCTCAGTACTTACAGCTGTTTAACTGTCAGCTGATTAGATTCACCTGGTTCCCATGTCACTGATCACATTTTGTCTGTATTTAAACTCCCTGGTTTCCATTGTTCACTTCTGGTTTCTTCTGTTTCATATTACGCAGTTCTGTCCTGTTCTCTTCATTCCTTGAATGTAAATGTTTGATATTTGTAATCTTTAAAACCCTTCTACTCGCCATGGCGTTTCCAAGCTCTTTGTCTGCTCTTTGGTCCTGCTTGACAATGCATGGCATTAGACTCCTGTTAATTAAATGTACCAAGTCACATACCAGCACTTGTACTGTATATACTGTTGCCAAAGATAAAAAGCCCTGAGCAATCAGTTGTTGACTGTAATTTAACAGTTTTCAGTTTGACTGGTTGGTCCAAATATAAATTAAATTTTTTCCAATCCATAAACACACCATACTAAGTGCTACACTCTCCAGTGTGGAAGATGTTAGTAAGTAAAAGAAGCTTTAATAGCCAACATGTAAGAAAGTGTATGAGTTACTTCCATTTTTAGCTCATATATTTTGCCCGAAACAAATAAAATGTATTCTAAACACTTAAAACTTTTTTTCATAATGAATAGCTTCATGTGTGCTCAAGTTACTCAGGACATTTGCTTGCGTTAACACATTTGGTTGTTCAGGTCAGAGCACGGCCCGATGTGCAGGAATTACGCCAATGGCAAAGGGAGCTGAGGGAGAGTCATGATATTGCCAAAACGGTTGCACGTTTCTGGGCCCGGCAAGAAACCCGAGGTATATACACACACACACACACACACACACACACACACACACACACACACACACACACACACTTTTAACCAGTCCTCTGGCATATTGTAAACATATAACCACTGCTATTGTTGACAGCAGTTGTTTATATGGAACCATTAGGAAATGCATTATGCAAAGACATACTTATATGATACTGTCAATCCTGTGCACCGTACATACTCGTGCACGTACATTGCCGCAGAGATATAATATTCATCCTAACACAGCTTTGATGTTACAGCTTAAACAAGTATTCTTGCAGCAGTGGCACACACTGAGAATGAGGCCAGCGGTGGAGATAAAGACACGACATGAAAAAGAAAAAGTATCTCTGCAGGGCAAGGGGGGGGGGGTGATGGAGAGCGTGGGGGCTGGGGGATACACATGTAGAAAGAGAGGAGTTAGAGACTGAGACAGGGAAATGGAAGACCGTGGGTTTGAGAGTTCTGGTCTGCACACATGAAAGATGAGACATAGCAGCTGAGAATGCATATCTGTGTCTAATGAGTGACCGGCATTAGGGCTCAAGTATAAAGACTAAACTTTGTCCTGGAATGTGCACAGTAAAATTAGATGGTTACCAAAAAAAGCTTCTCGTGTGATTAATGCTAGCTGTTTTTAACAAATAAAGAGACATAAAAGATCAGAAATCTATCAAACATGGACCAGTTTGAGATTCTTACTGACAGCTTTCAGTAAAGATTTCACAGTTTCATGGTAAAATGTGGAGCAGATATATAAAACCTGATCTAACTGCCTACATTTAAAATACAAGAGCAACAAATATTCCTTTTGTTGGGAAATTACGATTATTACAGCTCTACAAACATTTGTGGTTGCTTAATACCTAGGCCTAAGCAAAATTATAGACTAGAAACATTCACTTTATTTAGTTGTAGTTTTCAAGTGCTTATTTCCCAGAATATTATCCTTTTATGCCATTCTGCTCTTTACAAACTGTTTACAGACTGACACAAGTAAAACAATTTGATATTAGCTGGTTAATTAGCTTGGGTATCTGCTCCAGCTGCCACTCAACCTCTCTACCAAACAGTGCTACCTTTTAAAGGCATGGGTGCTGCTCTAAACCATGATTGGCTATGATTTACGTGACCTGAAATATGCTATGAGTCACAGAACTCATGGCATTTTTTGAATGCTATTTAATGAATCTTTAAACTATTGTCATGTTTGCACTGCATCCTTATTAACCGGGAAGCTGTTGATTATTTACATGGGAATTTGGTATCGTTCTTTGTGAAACATATACTGGAAACGAAATGCAATGCCTCTCTGGTTGTACAAATCGATAAAATAGTAAAGTGATATGGAAAACTAGATTAAAGCAGTTTAAGTGAATACTATTTTATTGATTTTTACACTGACTTATTTTTCTATTTGGCTCTTACTATGTCTGGAAATGCCTTAGATGTTCTGTTCTTAGTAGCTACGTGTTTTGACACAGTAAGATTATTGGTGGAGAACCACCAGCGTCTGTGTAAATAACCACTGGATTTATATACGCTGAATGAGGAAGTGCACAAGGGTTATAAAATAGAATTAAGATACATTGTGGGGATGTTTTTGAGATCATTCGAGATCATCAGACAGAAGTCCACTTTGGTCTTGGCCTCTCTTGGACTAGCTGTAAATTTCCACCTCCGAGACAAAGTAATCTAGATCTATACCAAATGAAGACACCAAGATGGTTATCTACTGCAGGTAAGATATTAACTACCCACAATCTTTTAACAGAACCTCACTTCAAAAATCTCAAACTATGCCTTCAACCTGACACATTTTCCCCTACTTTTTCCTGTTGTTGGTGTGTTATTACAAACACACTCTCTCCAACATGCACATTAGAAGCTCACCATAATTATATTCCTGCTTGTGTTTCTTAACAACACCGACAGACACCATCATGATTGCAGGTTGTCTCCACACTAACACATTCCACATAACAAAGGGGTTTCACTGCAGCCGCAGCAGGCTGACAAAAATTCCTGTGCTATGGTGCCACAGCCTCACTGCTGCTGCTGCTGACCTGACATTAAAGCTGGGGGCCTGGGGGTGAGTGTGCATGTGCAACACACTGTGGGAGTGCAAAAAAAAAATGAGTCTGCCTTGACCAGTATACTGAATTGAAATCATTTTCTGACCTTTTTAACAGAATCTGAACTGGAGGGGAGAGATGAAGAAGAGTGAATTTGCTGTGCTGTGTGTTGTTTCAACTGAGAGCACTGGCATATAAATGAGCCATGTTTGCCACTGTGACAGAAGCTGAGTGTGAGCAAAGATTATTTAGGGAAGCCTCCCCCTCTGTTTATGGAAGCTCTTAAAGTTGATCCAGGAACAGCTGAACTCACCTTATTTGACCTGAGGAGCAAACATGCAGCATCGTTTCAGGCATTTTCTGGTCTGAAATCAGAATTAGCCTCAGACAGAAGCTAAAAACAATAAGACCAAAGAGCAGACACAGACTCATATGTCAAAAAGTTGAAGGGTTGCAGCTCCATGAACAGGTGCAGCTGTTGGCACTTCATGTATCACCATATGACTGTCCTTGGTGTGATATTTACCTTCAGAAAAAGCCCTGTTTGGTTCAGCAAAGATTTGTTTGTACTTCATAAAATGAGTCCTGAAAGGAAATGTTATTATTGTAGAATATTTCCAGAAAGTAATTGTTAGTGTCCATGTGAGATTGTAATAGTTTTTTTTTTGCTATTTTATATACCATGTCTTCTACACTTAACAAAATATAATTCATATTTACTTTAAAATTAGCAGATACTGTGTCAGTCACACCTTTAGAACATTTCAAATACGGGCAGATTGCAACCACCAAGCAACTTCAAAGCCCCACATATAAATAAATGAATAACAGATCTGTGCTTTAATAGTACTTGGCTTTAACAGGCTCCAGGCGTGAGTTCCCCAAATTCAAAATCCAACATGGCTGCTGTAAATGTTGTGAAAACTATTCGCTGATTACCAGATTTCTTTTGCCTCGGATTTTGTATCACTGTTAAATGTTTCTGGTCATTAAGTACATTTTTATCTCATATAAAAGTAGCCTAAATATACAAAAGCTGGTTTCTAATGATGGTTTTATTAATTGAAGGAAAAAAAAAATCTAAAGGGTAGGGTTATCGTCATTCAGCTTTTTTTTTGAAAAGCTTAGCACATTTTCACTAGACACATCCAGGCCTAATTCCTTTAGAATCACAAAATCACTAAAGAAGAACCAGTCTGACAACAGGAAGTAGTCTAAAGGATCTTTAAAAGCAACACAATTCAACATAGAATTTGAGTTAAGTATAAAGGTAATATCAGATGTTGAAGCTTTAAGATGTTTTTTAAACTGTATTAAAATGTGCTCTACATTACCTATATTGTTTTTCATCTATATTTTTGAAGTTTTTTTTTTTTTTAACCTTACAAACAGTAAGTTAGAAATGTTTTTGATCTTAATGCCTTCTTAAATAATTTTTATTGTTGTGGAAACCAACAATTGTGCAAATAACATCTTCACACTCTAATACCAGCAAAGGCTTTGTGTAAAATAAACTTTTATTTTTGTGTTGTTTATTTATTTATTTTTTTTACCAAATGAGGAGATTTGTGTTTTCTTTGAATGTGCCAATATATTCCTTTAGAAAACTGGTGGTGCAAGCTGACATAATTATCAAAGGCAAAGACATTTGTTGCAGTAGTGCATATCTTTTTTATTAATTTGTTATTATGAATTTGCTTGAAAAGTAACCAACATAATAAAGAAACATTACTTTTGTTGTTTTCAGTTGGTTTGACCATGACAGATCTAGCAGAAGGCCCTGATGCCGACCACTCTCTATCCCTCGGTTAAGCATGGTCCACACCAGCCAGATGACCTGACTGGCCTGTGAGTGGCTGACCACCATCCTCATCATAACTGAGTAATTCCCTTGCTCCATCTAACACTGTAAAGAAAAACATTCAAATATTTGAGCTAGATTGTTTGAATTGTTATATATATATTCTGTGAAAGAATTATCTCTTAGTTCTGTGTACTATGTTTTATATGGTGTTAAAGGACATTAAACTTTGTTACCCTGAGGTTAAACTGACCAAAATGGTCAGTCAAACAAGCTATTTAAAGCCTACAGGGTCAGGCAAGAATTTATGATTTGATCCATGTCTAATCATTTTATTGCTCCTTTTGTCTCATTGAATGATCACATCCCTTCCTGTGTCTTACCTAATAAATGAATCCCATATAACTTGGTTCCCATAATGCTGACAACCGTATTTCCTTGTTCTCTGTCTCTTCTTTTTTATTGTAGCAAAACATATAATAAAAAAGATTGTAGCTTTTCCATTCAAGCAGACAGTTAAGGCTGGAGTGAAGAGTGACTTGGCCTTCACAGCAACACTTTCTATCCTGTTTATGGGAAAAGGAAATGTCCCTGTCAGGGACCCAGAGAATAAAAACAATGTTTTGACCACCAGAGATCACAAGTGGAAAATTGGCTTCTATCTGACCAAGCACTTGGAATATTATTCTCCTAAAATATTCAATCATTTAAATAGTCTTAGCATTTAAACCCAAACAGATAAACTTATCAGTGAAATTACTGATATCATTATAATATTAACTTGGTTTGTGGCTTGAAATCTCTAATCACATAACATAAAATATAGTGATTTTCTTACACCACAATATGATTGTGCTTTTGTTTATCGTTTTTAGCATAGCTCGGATCCCTTCCTCTTCTATCCTGTGGTAATCTAGCATTATCTCAGATCTTCATGGAACAGCCGTGACAAGTTCATGAAATTTTGTTAGCAAAAATCAAAACCCTACACGATGTTCAACTGACTTAGCACTTCTTTGATCTCCTTCTTGCTAAACTAAAAATGTCCGAGCTAGAAGTCTCCTACCCAGACTGCAAATGAACTTGAAATGCTAAGTGCCTCCTCTGGCACATTTCCACAAACTGAGCATACCTGAGAGGATGCTCTGCGGCCTTGTGCAAAGTAGAGCCCATGTAAAAAGGGAAAATATGTGGGTGGTGCTGCATATGGATGACACCTAGCAGCTAAAATAAAAAATAAGCTAACTTGATCAGAAAGTCATACTACTAAATGGTTAATAACTAATAAACAACAACAGGTTTGACCTTATAGACTATACCCACAAAGGTAGACAGTGTTTTTCCTTTTTTTGAATTACCTTTTAATAGTATGCATTTTTTTTTTTAAGTGTAATGTTTTTCCCAAACTTTTAACATTGATTTGACTTTTTGTTACACTTTTTAAAACAACAACAAATTACTAGAATAAAGCACCATATCCAGGTAAAACTACAAACATGACACTTTTATTGAACGTTTTTCTTCCTGAATCAGTTACAGAAACAACAGCGTTAACTGTTTTAATATTTTTTCTTTTTTTTCTAATCAAGAAATCAAGTTTCTATACATATGCATGCCTCATCACTGCACAGGCATAGCTGTGAAAACCAATACTACCCCTGTCAGCTGCCCTGCTGGAACAGTCTGAAGGCAAGAAGAATCGGGAGAGCAAAGCTCGGGGGGAGGAGGGGGGATGTTCAGATAGGCTGCCCAGGGACAACAAACTTAACATAAAGGTTTTGTGCAAATTTCACCACAGTCTACTTGATTTGTAACACAGAGACAATATTAGTCAGACAATTCTCTTTTTTTTTCAAACCTATAAGTCTTCAAACCCACGCAGTGGAAAGTATTACTAGATCCACTGAAGATGGCGTGTTGTTTCCTTTGTGGAGAATCACAGTATGTTGGACCATCCTCTGATTTTATTCTCTTTACTTCACAAAAACCAGCTCACTTTTGTGTTTTCCAAAGCACAGACATTAAGTGTGTCTTCTGATATACACAGAAATTATGATTGCTGTCACATGACCGTTACATAAATAGTTAGTATTGAAAAGTACGTCTGAGAAAGATCTTATATGTAGAAATGGTGATTAAGCATGCACAGATAGGTAGTTGACGAGTGCAAAATCTACAAAGTCACAACATGTTGTTATTCGTCCTTTTTTTGTAGTCCACACTGAGTGAAAACGTCACGAGAATTCAAATATCCCTCCTCGACAGTGAATATCAAAACGTACTGATGACCATGAAAACCCCTGAGGACACTTCTCCTTGCGTAGATCTGTTTCTGACCAGGATCGGCCCCCACACAGCTCGGACTGAGAGGACAAGCTGTGTCTGGGTATGAAGCTGGCCTGCAAGTAGCCGTCCTGTTTTAGAGTAGCCAGAGTTTGAGACATAAACAAACAGCAGCAGTTATATTTTCCTAGCTTAGGGCTGATGCAAGTTCAGATGTCACTACCATGGCTTTTGCGGATCTTATAGTGCCTTGGAAAAGTGTTCATACCGCTTGAACTTTGTCAGATCTTGTCACATAACAACCACAAACTCTTATGTATTTTATTGGGATTTTATATGACAGACCAACAAAAGTAATGCATAATTGTGAATTGTGTATTTAAATTATTTTACCAATAAAAGTCAGAAACGTGTGGCTGTAATCTGTATCTAGCCCTACTTAAAAAAAGTCCTGTGCAGAATCTGCTAAGTTGAAAAAGTCCAATTAAACGGAAGTATAAAACCAGCTGTTCTGTGAAGGCCTCAAAAAAAGAAACCAGAGAGATCAGTGAAAAATATTCGGTTAGAAAACAATAGCATATTGTAACTCTGGAGGAGCTAGAGAGATCCACAACTCAGGTGGGAAAGTTTGGTGAGGGCCTTTGTGGAAAAGTGGCAAAAGATATGACATTGATTAAAGAAATCTTGTTTCCCACAGGTTGTGTAGGGGATGCAGCAAATGTGTGGTCAGATGAGACCAAAAGTGAGCTTTTTAGCCTATATGGAAAATGAGTATAATACTGCACATCACCCTGAGGACACTATCCTCACTGTCAGACACCGCAGTGGCAGTATCATGGTGTGGGCATTCAATACCAGTAAAATATGTTAGAGCAGTCAAAAATACTCATGGGCCAACGAATATAATAAAAAAATACTAAAATCAGAAGAAAATATATAGTGATTTTTTTAACCTGCTCAACAATAAATTAAGCAGCAATATTTTTATTAAAAAAATAAAGTAATCAGATGTTTTTCTATTTAAAAATCTAAGTCTCCATCTCTATCAACAACCCGTGCTGGCGGGTCTAATTTGTATCATTCTTAACTGAAGTCAGCGGCCACACAACATCAGTCCATGGGCCACAAATGGTCCCTGGGCCGCCCTTTGCACACCTTGCGCTTACAGGCTCCAAAAGACTAACCTAACCCTGGGTCAGGGGGCTGTGTGCCAGTGTTGGTCTATCATATACTGCAATTTCACAGCAAAATATATTAGAGTTTATGGTTGCATTGTGACAACTGTGAAAAGGGGTAAAAATACTTTTGCAAAGCAGCTTATAAGTTAGTTTGTTTTACCCACCCTGCTTTTCTCTTAGTATCATAGAAATAGTCTTTGTTTACTGCATGAAGTGCCAAAGTTATTCACAGCTATTATCATTTCTCTGAAAAATAAAAACAGTGATCAGTAGATACAACCAACATAAATCCCTTTAAATGAATCGCAAAGTATCCATTAACAATAGTCCAACAAAAAAAGTAAAAGCACATCTAGTGTTGGCAAAATCATTTCTAAAACTAGCTAAAAAAATTAAGACACCAGCAAGAAAAAAATAAAAACATATTAAAAAAGGCAGAGCACAAAGCAAGCAAGTCAATCCAAAATAAAATCAGTTCTCCAGTGCGCGACTGGTGTCTAAACTCAGCCTAGTATTAAAAGAAAAGAAAAACAGAAGAAAAACATAAACAAGCAAGCAAAGCTTTACAGCACTACTATGTACACAGTTTCTCAGGTGAAACAGAGAGCTGGTGCCACAATGTAGGGAAAGCATGTAAAACAGAGACTCCAGTGAAACATGAAGTCCTTCTTGGCATAGGGACTTAGGCTATGAGAGACAGGAGGAAGATGAGGAGGAGGAGAGGCTCCCATATCATGCACACATAGAGATTGGAAAGCTATTTTCTCATATAGATTGGAGAGAGAGTGAAGAAGGTCCTCCGGCCTTCGCACCATCCCTCTAAACACCCCTCCCACCCCCCTGCATCTTCTCCTGCATTTGATCCTCCTCTTTCCACCCCACAGTGTAAACCTGATCTCGCTGTGACTCCAGAAGATCTCCACACAGCAGCAGCCTTTCTAAATATAGTCTGTCGCACTTGGACGAGTGCATCGACACCTGTGTTGTTTGTGTCGCTTCTACACCTCACTGCAAAACATTTTAGGATCAGAAAACAACTTGTGAGCGATCACAAAATCTCAAAACTCACATACTTTATGCACACAATCACAGACAGAGGGGCCAGGAGCAGGAGACCGATTCATTTCCTCACTCCGCTTCATGCTCATCTAGTGTGATGGTTTCTCCTGGCTGCCTCCATCTGCCAATGGCCACCGGAGATGTAGGGAGAGTGCAATGGTCTGACCCAGATTCCCAAAGCTGCACCTCCCCTCCTGACAACTGACGCCTTCCTCTTCCAATCACGATCTCCTCTGCTTCTTTCAAATCTCCCGCAGCAGCTCAATAGCAGCATGATCAGTTCAGGTCCTCCAGATTTACGTTTGTTGTTTCTATGCTCACTTTGTGTCCCTTATTTAGAGCTTCAGGGTTTTTATTCACAATGTGTCCATGCAAGTGGGATGTTGACGCAAGGTGAGGAGAGTTATCTGTTGTAGTCACAGACAGTGCAGGGAAGAAGAGGAGAGGAAAAGGCCAGGGCTAACAGTCCAAAGGAGGAGGAGGGTTTGTTGGAGTGTGAGAGCTGTACTGAATACACAAACACACTCATTCTCATATATAGACACCAGCAGTTTTTTCAAGAGGGCGGCACTTTGGCTCAACCCTTACCGTGTGAATGGATGGAGGACAGAGTTAAAGGTCTCTGCTTCAATGCCAGCACCGTAAAGCAGAAAAGACATCGCACCTGACAGAATAAGAGCTAGAACAGGACGAAGAGTTCGCTTTCACAGTTTTCAAGGATGCCTGCTGTTCTGGTGTGTCAGAGAAACAAATTACACCAAAAAGGAGAGATATAATAATAATAATTTTAGATATACTGGGCCCACTTCAAGTTCTGCAACTCTTCCATAAATACTTATGTTCTAGAAAGGTTTTAGCTCTGTCCTCCTTAGGCTGCCCTCTCTCATTCTCACTCACATTCGTTCTATAATTGTTTGGCACACAGTCACTGATAAAGTCTGTACATGAAAGGGCCCCGCAGGCATATGAGCCTAAGGTCCAGTCCAACTAATTGCCCCCTCCACCCCCCACCCCCCCATCCATTTATCCTGGACCCATTCCTCCTCACTCCTTCCATCTTCTTCTTCTTGCCATTTTCCATCAAACATCCTCTTTCTCCTCGCTCACCACAGCTGCCTGCCCGTGTAGGTGGGAGGGGCAGAGGGCACCTGTAGATGGCATAAAATGAGTTTGTAAATGATAAACGGTCTGGAAACATCATGTATTCAAACATGTTTAGCTGCAAAGGTTAGCTGCATTGCAAAATGCAATTTGTACTCTTTGCCAGCTTTTCTACTCTAGTTTTAAGCTTTAGTTGGGAACTTTGCCACCAGACTAAAAGATATGGGGGCCTTAATAAAGACATATTGGGTGTAAACTTTGTTTTTACATTTTTCATATATTTATGAATGGAAATTTGTTTTGCACTATATAAAATACTTGTCAATCAAAGCTCATTGCCAAGTATCTATTTTTTCTTAAAAACCTAGCTCCAAACGTTATGGAATGCATTTAAGTTAATATAAAGTTGAAAAGTAGGAAATCAATTTTAGCTGCTAGCAACCTTTAGCTACATTTGTCTTTAGAGGAGAAGCCAGACCCGCATCATCTTCTGATGTTCTTTTACTTTGACATAAGGGCTTTCTGTCTCCCTCATGTCCTCTTGAAGGTGACCACCAGCTCTAAAACCTCATAAAACAAACAATCAGTTTAGATTTGCAGCCAATATGGTAAAAACACAAAATTATTTCCAAATTATTTATCGAACCTTTGATTTTTTTCGCTTGTTGCGTAATGAATGTTTCATGAATTTTAAGTGAGATTATTATCATTTATTCTCATTTACTTTATGCAGTCTTTATGTTTTATTTTGCCAAAGAAAGTCCACCTGGCACGGTGAGTCTATGTTTAGCTGTGTCTCTTTCCTGAAAGAAGGCATAGACAGAGCTGGTGTTCTGTGTTTTTTCTGTCTTTCCCTCCTGCCCTCTCAACCCTTCATTTGGTTGGAGCAGATGGCCGCTCAAACTAAGTCTGATTCTGCTGGAAGTTTCTTTCTGTTAAAAGGGAGAAGTTATTTTCCACTGTCGCCACATGCTTGTTTATCCAATGAATTTGACTGAAATGTCTTACAATTTGGATTATATGGGACAGCATGTAAGTGGATCTCAATCAGACTATTTGAATAGACTGTATTAAATTAATTAGATTGATTTGAAGAGATACAGGACCAAATCTGATATGAATCTGATCTGTTTGTCTTATAATGCGCTTTGAGTTGACATTTATTCTTTGTTAATAAACTAAACAGCACTAAATTATCAGTGTAAGTAGTGTTTTATTTTTTACTATACAGTATTAATTGCTTTCCGTTCTATTTTATATGAGGCAGACTTTGTTTCTGTTGCAGCTCGTTAAACGCCTCTAGGACAAACTACGTATTTCTCAGACACTGACTAATCCACGCAGTAATACATTATATAGCCTGACAATAAATAGATCAAATACTACATCAAATCACACCAGTGTTTTAAGTTCAGACAGATTCTGATTTACAAAATATTAGATATAAATTAAATCAAGCTGTGCAAAAAACTGCAAAACAGTATCACTGCATTAAGTTTGCCTCAGAAGTAACACAAGTATTTGTGTTTAAAAACCAGAATGATTTACTTATTTTTTTTATTAGTGACCATAAGTACTGTTATTAGTAATACGATACATCCCAAATTATTCATATCCCTGGCAGATTTAGATTTAAAATTATTTCTGATGTAGCCAAGAAGTTTGTCTCATAGGAAATGAGACAGGTATTTCCCAAAAGACAAACAAATATAAAAGGCATATAAACAATATAAAAGGAGTAACAATTTATGCAAAAAAATCTATTTAAATATTATTAAAACATTGCAAATATTTATACCTTTCTCTCAATAATCGACAGGGCATTGCGGCTATCAAACCCTTCTTCTAATTGCTGAACAGTTTTGGCATATTTTCAATGGAATTTTGAGCGTTCATCTTTAGTGATGAGCTCCAAGTCTTGAAGAACTTCCTCCACAGATTCTCTATTAGACTCAAGTCTCCTTTCTGGCTTGGTCAATCCAAAATGTTAATATTCCTTCCAGTTAGGATAAACACGTTGGGACAATGAAAAGATTTCTTCAATCCTTAATCTGCCAGGGTTATGAATAATTTTGGCTTAACTGTATGTTAAGATGGCAGTAGTTGGAAAGTGGTCATTCTCTGCCAACCAGAATGTACACTCTTCTTGCAAACTGAGGACATTACAGTCCATCACTTGACAGAGAAATACAATTTATAGGTGATTCAAACACATTAGGGCTACTAATCACTCACACAAATCCTTTTGTGAGTTTGAGTGATGAGTGACCAAACCCATCCATGCATATGCAGAGATATGAGCGTGCAAGCACACTCCTCTCTCTCATTGTTGTGCAGTGAAGCGTGATCCGTAAGGCGCTAAGGTGCATGCAGACTGGTCGGCGTGATGGAGTGTGACAGTGGCATGTAAGCGGCGTGTACCTGTGACTGGGAAGATGTACTCACCGCTCCCCCGTTCAGGATCATGGTCATCTCTGTGGGCTGGTAGACGTTGCTGCGAAAGGGAGCACTGGGCCTGGCGCCGGTGTTACTGTTGTGTTGGCCGGCGCTGCCACCGCTTCTTAAGCCTAAGAGGGGAACACAGATTACTCATCAATTAGCTTTTTTTCCTGAGTGAAGAAACACTTCCTACGCAACAAAAATTTTCCTCCAACACCTATTTCTAGGCTCTCAGGCAAACCTTTCCTGGAGTTTCATTACTCACTTTGGCCTACATTCGCCCTACAAGCTGCCCACACAAATGATGCCCTCTAGAATATTGGACAGTGGTGTACTGTACCTGCTGTGTTCTCATCGTTGTATCCATAGCCCTGGTTCTCCACAAACTGCCGGTGAGAGAGAGGGATGTCTTCATCAAAGCTTGTCTCCCTCATCCGTGTTGAGTTCTGGGATGTGTCGAAGTAGTCTGGGGCGGTGGGTTGCGGTGCACCTCTCAAGCAGATGTGGGATTCAGGAATAGCATGGAAGATCAGCAGGAGCCAACCCTGGGCCACCAAGGCTATTGCCAGTGCCGGATCATTCCACTCCGGGTTCCTGCCAAACCACTCGTTACCATACAGGTAGAAGCCCACCCAGGCCACCCACAGCAGCAGGGACAGCAGGCAGGTCACCAGCAGCCAGACGGCATTGCAGCGCCACTGACGGATTTTCCCACACAGAGCCAAGGAGGCGGCAGTCAGGGCAGCAAGAAGCAGGGCTAGCACATAGCTGCAAGCTAATGAGAAGTCCAAAGGTAGGTAATGACAGGCAGGTCTCCCTTCCCTCATCACGGTCAGAAGTAGCCACTCGGCAGCAATGATGCCCTGTACGCCACTTAAACCCAATGCCAGGCCTGTTAGAGCACATCCGCTGGGGCTTCGGCGCTCTCGGCCCAGCCTGCGCAGCCGAACCCCCTGAATCAACAGGCAGGAGAAGCAGACAGCAAAAAGGAAACCCCACAAAGCCCTGCGGATCATACAAAGAGACTCATTCTGCTCAATTAGGTAAGCAAAGCTAAGGCCGAACAAGCCAAGGATGCCCAGGAGCAGCAGAAGAATGGGCCCCACGCCACTGCGCTTATCGGCTTCGCTGATGTGGCGCAGACGACACAGCAGGACTAGGGCAAGTAGAATGGCAGCCAGTGTCCCACTGGCAGCTACAGATTCGACCGCTACGCCCCAAATGGATTCCAGGTCACAGAGGAGGGTGTAGGGTCGCACAAGACCCCAGCCGCAGCCTTTTGGGAGAGCCTCGGAGTCGGCTGGATTCTGACCACAGGTGTGATGAGCAACAGCCAGCAGCAGGAGGACCACAGGTGGGAGTGCCATCTCTGAGAGGTTAACAGAAGTGAGGATGGACAGGAAAATGATGCAGAGCATGAAGTACAGAAAGTGGAGACAGGAAAAGGACCATGAGTCATAAATGTTTCTGAGGCATTAAAACTGAGCCGTCAGTCATTCCCTCAGCTGTCCGTGAAACAAAGCAAGCGATTGCATTTTAGAGAGGGAACAAAGGACCTAAGTTCATGCTGGGTGAATGACTGAAGTCTCTCTGAACACAAAAACCACACATCCTGTTTCCCCAGTGTCTGGCCATTCTCCTTTTCAACCTTTTTTTAGCTTAAAAAAAACCAAAACATACGATGCAAAATCTGAGGAGCTCCGATTTGCTGACTTCAACCTATTCACCATGTAAGACCAGAGTCAGAGCTGCTACAATACGGATGAATATTTCTGTTTTAAAAAAAACATACAGAGAAAAGATCCTGTCGGTATGAGCAGCTCGACTCACTATCAAGCTTCTTGTAATGTTTGAGACAATGCATAATGCACTTCACACAAGAACACTGCACCTCGAGCGCAAATACAAATACTTATGTGTACTTTTTGAAGTGTACAAAACCAGTGCCTATAGTTTACCATTTTGCCCTTTGTCAGGGTTATTCGGCACAACACACACACACACACACACACACACACACACACACACACACACACACACACAATGATTCTTCAATTTAATTGTTGGCTTTGCAGGGATGATCGCTACCTGACACGCTGTTTGTTTTACAGGCAACATAACCTTTCGGCTATCACAAAGGTAGCTGTCACAAAGCATTGTGACGTTTGTTGTGAGCTAAACAGTCAGCTTTCACAAAGCACTTTGCATTCGTGTCTGCGCTTGGAGCTAAACCTCAGATTGTTTCAGGGAGATGAACCATGGTCATAATTTGGCGTGAGAAATGTAACGGAGTCCACAAATAGACTACCGCAGTATTTGCATACCACATAAAGGACACTGGATATCCCTGGCTTCACATTCCCACTCCGACTGTCAAGTGAGTCAGAGTGGGTTATTCAGACAGAGTGCTGGGAGAGTTTCAGATAAACAACAGTTTGGTTACACAGTCAGACATGCATGTCACTTATAGAGATTAATATTTGGCTATAATGGGGATACTGGATGAAGGAGACAGACCTCAAAATTACTTATTACAACACCAGGAGTGAAACAAAATACCTGTACAATATTGGTATGTACACTCACCAGCCACTTTATAAGGTACAACTTGGTAGTACTGGTGTAATGGAATGGTTCATTATCCTGCTGGAAGCAGCCATCAGAAGATGTGCTCACTGTGATTATAAAGGAAAGTTCACGGTCAGCACCAATGCTCTGGTGGGCTGTGGCATTTAAATGATGATCAGCTGCTAATAAGAAGCCCAAATTGTTCCCCCACACCATTATAGTAACAACACCAGCCCAGACCGGTGATACACAGTGGAATGATGGATGCTTACATGTTGTTTGCCCGAAGTTCTGAATGTACCATTTGAATATGTAATTCCGATCGGTTATTGTATAAATTGGTTAGGAACATGTGAACTGTAGCCTCAGTTTCCTGTTCTTCTTCTGCTGCTGTAGCCCATCTGCATCAAGGTTTTTTTACATGTGTGATCAGAGATTTTATTCTCTGAACGCACAACATGAGACCCGTAGTTGTAGTGGGTCGTTATTAGAGCTACTCTTGCCTTTTCATTCTGACAGTCTGCCCTGTCGTATTACATCCACAAGGTCTTTTGAGTCGTCTGGCACCGTCAACCATGCCACATTCATCTCCTTTCTCTCTCATTCTGATGCTCTGTTTGAATTTCAGCAAGTTATCTTCACCACACCCAGATGCCTAAATGCACTGAGTTGCTGTCATGTGATTGGCTGATTTACTATTTGTGTTAACAAGCACCTGTAAGCCAGACGTAAATGCCATCTAATGAAGGGATTGATCATTCTCCATGTATCTTCCTTTGTGTCCACACAGAAATATTTCCACACATTTTTGTGTGGAATAAAATCCCATGCCAAGAAATAATTGTTTTTAGGAAAGTGACCTCCATCAACAGCACCTGTTCTGTTTTTACCTTGCACAGTTTTGTCAATGAGCACTGAGTCTTCTCCTGTAACAGCACCTCTTTACTGGTAGATTCAGCTGGATCTGTATTAAAACATCTCCTGGTATTTCAGAGAGTATTTCGGGGACATTAGAAGAGAACGGCCCACAGCATTACTGATCCTTCACTGAAGTTAACAGTGTGGGTATGTTGGCCTTTTCCACATATTCTTCCTATGTAGCCAAATCATGAAGCCATATTGTAACACTGCTGAAATGCATCAATGTTTAAACTACTTCCACAATGGAAAAACTGATTAGAAGGTTAAGACTTCTACTTACATATATTGTCTTGATACATTCTCATTTATTTGCACTGTAGATTAAACTCTTCCATATTTATTTGTAAGCTTTAGCTATATGTGCCCTCACATCTATTTTGTGAGTATACTTCTTAGAAACCCCCAGCAGGCCCAGCAGTGCAAGATGCATGCATGCTTTTTTGTGCACGTTTATCAGAGGTCAAAAAATGCATTTTTGTCTCCTTTCTGCAATTCTGCAGCAGCTTGAAGCCACGCAATAATCTATCACCAGTCAAAGCTTTAAGCAAAACTTTATGCAAAATGAAATACATACATACACGTGGCACAAGAACATATCTGAATAATAGTCCTCGTCTCTAAATTAGAGATACAGAGAGCAAAGGACAGAAGCAAGTAAAAGCTCACTCACTTGTCCCCTCAGCCAAATTGAATGCTCCTCCTCTACTCTTTTTCTCGCCAAATTCTTTGTCTCGCTCTGATGACAGAGACAATAAAGCTATGCGGTCAAGACGGGTGCACAACCAGAGGCTGAGGCTTGTCTCCTGAAGACTAGTGGTTTTTCCACTCAATCGTCCTCCAGCCCCATCGCTCCCTCCTGCATAGATGGTTCCACTGGCTGCTTTTTCAGTGGGACTTGGCAGACCTGTGAGCTGGAAGCCACCACAGGGCACACACACACGATCACATGAACACAATCAGCTGCACGTGCATATGTAAAATCCCACATGCTATGCTTGACACGCACATGCAGCACACATGCTACTTAAGTCCTCATATTGCTTTAATATTAATGGGTCATGTGAAAAGGAAAGAAGAGATGGCCTCAGCACAGAGGATGCTGCAGCCTGCTAATCCTACACTCCCTTCAGTCTCTATACATGTTTCTTTTTGTTGTCATTTGTTTTCTCTATTTCAAATTTTTGTTCTGCTTGAGCTCTATGCCACTCCTCCAAAGACTACTGCCTAATTTAAAAATGAGCTCTGAACACCCTTCATCTTCTCCTTCCTTCCATTTTGGATCCTTGTGTTCCTTCCTCCTCCACTTCCTTCCACTTGCCTTTATTCTTGCTGTTTCTTATGTAATTCAGGAAAGATCCAGCTCCAGCCAGTTCTGTTGCATGGCTGCTGTTTCTCAGACATTATCTTTATCTTCCTCAGTGCAAACAGTCAGCTGGCACTGAGCTCCTTCATTTTGCACATCACAAAGTTGCAAGTTTGCATGCATGCTGCGTACAAGTCCTACATGCATCCATTGGCGTGCAGATTTGATTTTCACCTTGGCTGCATGCATTATACATCCTCATGAGGACAACACACATGTATAAAACACAAATCCCCATGTGAAGCATATGCAGCATGCATTCTTTGCAGCACTGAACAGGAATACAAGTGTGAAAGGACAAATCTGCAGCACTGCAGTCATTCACATGAGCTCCAGGCTGGACAGAGAGGGATGGGAGGAGATGAGTCAAGTGGTCCAGAACAATTACAGCCTCCTATAATTATCAGACATAACACACAGCCAGATGTTGTCTAATTACTGTAGCAATGATTGGGATGATTATTGCATTTTAACGACTTGCTTCGTTTCTTTCTGTTCTCCAACGGCTTTGGCCAGATTATTTGGATAGTGACAAACTACATTTATCAGAGTTTCTAAAAATCGTTCGACAGGAATCCTACTGCTCCATCTTCAGGGATGAGTTATTAGCTTCCAAATTATTCATAAATAAAATCAGACCATCAGTTTTGTTTCAAGTTCTTTGGATCTTTTCCAGTAGTGGAAGTAGGGATAATCAAGTTGTGCTTACTACTTCTGAATCCACATTCAAAAGAAGTAAATTAATGTCTAGTTTGCTTTTTAAGTAAAACACCCACAGAGGGATGATGAATTATGAAAATGTCTGATTTACTCAAACCAATTTAGTAACTGCTTCCAGCTAATAGCATCAATAGCATTCACTAAATGAGGAGTGTTATCTATAATCCATGTAATAACTTGAAATAATCTTGTAGTAATTCTTTCTGAATTAATACACAGTACATATTAGCTGCTTTTGGAGAGCAGGGACCTTTTATTGCTTCTGCCCGCTGAAGGATGTTAGCATTTGGTTGCTTGCCCTGGATCAAGCATGAACGGGTTACAAGGTTTTAAAAAGCTACGATTTCAAGACTGCTAAAACCTTCCATCAGATCATTCCCACAATTTAAAGCCTTTTTTAATGAGATGCCAGAGAAAGTGCTGGAGTGACAAGAGTTGTCTCCTGCTGGATGGAGCATAGAGTGACATTGTACACACCCTATCCCACATGTTGCTGTGCACTACATTTAGCTGGCTGAAAACAAGCATTCCACTTTTCCCTCTTATACAAGAAAGATACAAAAAAGTTTTTCTGTTTGGAAATAGAAACCACAGATGGTCATGATGGAACATAGTGTAACACTAAAGTTGGCAAGCTGAGCATCTATAAAGCAGCTGCAGGCTCTACCTGTGTGGATATCTTGACTAATTCCCCAGCTAATATGAGCTTGTTAGGCTGCTATAAAGAGCAAAGGGTGTAATCCCTGCATATATACCCTGTATATTTACTTAAACACTCCTACCAAAGACTTTATTATTATAATGGTTTTCTTCAAGTCTGCATATCAAAATCAAAATAACAATAAATAAATGTTATAGGGTGTAATAATCAATATATGTATCAATATGTAAAAACAGAAAGAAAAAATAATAATAACTTTAATAATTTAAACATTTTACCCTCAAAAAATAAAAAAAGCATTGAAATAAACCTTCACGGATCACCTTGATGCAGTAAAATAGATTCTTACTGTAGACTGATTACTGGTATCATGGTATGCCAAGATTTTATGTTTTACAAAATTCTTTAGGTGTTAAAACAGTGATACCGTAAAATGTGTTTTTTTTAAGGGTTTCACTCCATTGTAGTCTAACAGAAGCCCATGCCTAGACAAAATAATGGCAGGATAAACGTTTTTAAATAAAAAGTTCTTATAAGTAAGGAGTTTGTTATGCTGCAGCTTTAGGACACATAAAACTACTCTCAGGTTTATGTTTGTCATTAAAAAGTAATATTTCTTAAGTAGAAAACATCAATTTGCAGCTTGAAGATTTCCAATAACCCTGAAGACTGTTGCAATTTACTGGGAATTTTAGAGGCTAAACTTATCTTGAATATCCAAATAGAAAAGCTAATTAAAATTCATGCACACATTTTCTAACAAGTAGAAATCCCTCTACTTTTTGTTAAATTGGCATTCCGGAACTCTGCCAGGCATAGGTCATGATTAATTTAAATTAATTTAAATTTCTAGCGTATCTTCAGTAGTAGTCAAATCTGAAATTGTCCCAACAAAGTAGGAATTGTTTTCGTACCACGTTCACAATTGTTTCACTCTGTCTGAGACACTCTGCAAAAGAAAACAGCAAAGATTCTTACAAGAGTTTCAGGTCTGGGACTTCTTGAGCAGATATGATAAGCCTCATATTTACCTTCATGACAAATTTGTTACACATAAACTAAAACCACAAAAACTCTTCGGATTTTTTTCTTTCTTTATGCTTTTCTTTATTTATTTTTTGATCATTTCAGTTTCTGTATTATCAAACAGACTTCTACAGAGTGATTGCAAACATGTGCCTTTACACAGGAAATAATTGCTCCTCCTTTGTCCTTCACAGCTGCGAGTTACATTTACAAAAGATCAAAATAAAGAAGCAAAGAAGAGCACAAGTGAGGAATGTAGCAGTACAGTACCCACTAATGGTATTCAGGTAATCACTGTGGATCTTTGTTTAATTATGAAAGTACACGCATCATTTTTTACCATCTAATGGTACATAATTGTACTTTTAATAATGTGAAAGTGAGTAAAAACAGATAAGTTCTTGATACAGAAGCTGCTGATTCTTCCAGGCTTCAATATCATCTTCAGCCTTTCAGAGCAGAGTTTTTATGCTCTCACGGTGCATGCGTAGGTTTTCTCCGACTACTACGGCTTCCTCCCACATTCCCAAAATATGCATGTTAGGTTCACTGGTGATTTTAAACTGAGTGTAGGCGTGAGCAAATGTGGTTGTTTCCCATGGATTTTTTTTTTTTTTTTCAGAGTAGGACCTAATTGTAAAGTTTTGGATGCTAAGCTGCTCTTTTAAAGGTAGAGAGAAGAAGATGGAAAATATGTTTTTTGAAGCGTTGTGTAAGATGCAGTGATGTTCTCCTACTGGCGTGAACTAACCCTAACCCTGGAATGATGAAGCTTTTCTGATTTCATTCTATGAGGATTTTGCAGATATCTGAGAGGGAGGTTGGAAAATAAGATTCAGAAAGAAATATGATAGGAAAAAGCAACAGATAATTAAATCCCTGCTTAAAAAGAATAAGATATTTCCAACCCCTTGGGTGCCATTTTATGGTAACTGTCAGCACATATTCATCCCTTCTCAAAGATCCCTGGCCCCCCTAATTATCTCTCATTATCATTTAACTGGGCTAACAGCAATACCATATGCTAATTGACTTCACAATTAGCAGAGCCAATGTTACATTTCAACCCTTCTACCCCCTCCTTCCTCTTCTATCATCATAACAGATACAGTATGGGATGACCGGTCGGATGTGATGGCACGCAAAAGTGTATCCGAAGAACCTTCAGCTCCGATGTCATGTGTTCTGATATGATTAAGCATCTTCCATTATAGATCGAGATCCGGAAAGAGGATGAGTGGTGGGTTGGTGGTGGGGTGGGGGATCAGACTGGGTTTGAGAGCCTGATAGTGATCAGAGGGGAAGGAAGACCAAGGAACAGCCAGATGCTTGGAGGAGCAGTGAGCCACTTGTAGTGAGTGTGTCTGTTTGTGTGGGTGTGTGTGTGTTGGAGGAGGCGGTGGGGGCATGAATACAAATGCATATACGAGACAAGAAGCGGAGAAGTTCCTACGTACATAACACGACCTCATAAAGAAACACATGCATACAGTTCCTTACAAAAGAAACCTGTGCTGTGCATTTGTATTTACCCCTCTTTACTTGCACTCCAAAATTATTTATGGTTGACTGCCAAGAAGAAAGCCATTGTTTAAAGAAAAACAAGCCCCATTTACATTTTGCCACAAGCCTTCTAGTGGACAATAGGAAACATGTGAAAGAAGGAGATTTTGTCAGATGTTACCAAAATTAAACAAATTTGCCTAAATGCAAAATGCTTTGTGCAGCAGAAAGTTCAGCATGCACACCAGGCACCTATTACTCTTACAGTGAAACATGGTGGTAGCAGTATCATGCTGTGGAGGTGCTTTGTTCAGCACATACAGGGAAGCTAATCACAGTTGATATAAAGATAGATGGAGCTAAATTAATAAGACTATTCTGGAGGAAGACCAGTTAGAGACTGCAACAGACTTTACCCTAGGGCAGAGGTTCACCTTCCAGTAGGACAACAGCCCTGAACAAACACCCAAAGTTACGGTGGAATAGTTTACATTAAAGTATTTTCACATGCTAAAATCGCCCACTCAAAGTCCAGACCTAAGTCCAACTGGGAATATGTGTTAAAAATTTATATGTTTCAGTCTTAGTGCAAAGCAGTGGAAGACCAACCCCAAAAGTGTTTCAGCTGTAATTGCGTTGAAAGGGCAAGGCCCTCGGTAACCTTGGAGGAGCTGCAGAGATCCATAATTCCAGTGTAAGAATCTGTTGACAGGACAACCACTACTTGTGCATCCAAAAATCTGGTTTGAGTAAAGATTGTTATAAAGAAGCCAATCAGAAGAAATCTTGTTTGTAAACAGGTGGAAGAGGATGGTCTGGTCAGATGAGCCAAGATGGAAGTCTGTGGCTTACCTTGAGAATCTGTGGAAAGACCTGAACATTTATGTTCACGGGCACTCTTCATCCATTCTGACTAATCTGAGCTATTTTGCACAAGAATGTATAAAATCTGTCTAGAAGTGCAAAGCTGTCAATGACCAACCCAAACAAGTTGCAGCTGAGACTGCAGCAAAAGGTGATTCTACTACTGAATGAGAGGGGCTGAATACAGATGCACGTTACGCTATTTGAATTTTTATAAGACAAATACTGTAAATGTAAAAACCATGTATCATTTTTCCACTTTACAGTTATGCACCACATTATTTATCAAACATGAATTGTAGTAAAATGTATTGAGGTTTATGGTTGTAACCTCGGGGGATTAATGTGTTTGCCAGGCACTGTGCAGTAATCCATACTGGGTACATATGGCTTCAGTCTGGAGGACAGTAGTGCCATCTTCTCCCAAGAGGGGGCTAACTAACTGATGAATTCACAGTCCGAGAATAAACAGCTCCACTCAGATGATATTGATTCACGAGGGAAAACAGAACACAATGAAAAAAAGGCCCAGGAGGTTTTGGAGAGCAAATCCTGCACTGACAACAGGCTCATATGCCTTATAGTGTCCTACAGAAAGTCTGACATGCAGGTCCCTGCAAAATGCTTCAGTAAAATTAGACTCTAAGGTGCAGAGCTGGAAGAAACACATCTTCTAAAGGTGTCTCCCTTTAGATTTCAGCTGACCTGCAGGAGCAGCTAAAAGCATTCGCACATTTAGAGTAAGCTCGTTTTCTTCTTTTCTTTCTTTTTCTATTCTCTCCACACCCCTATCTCGTTTAACAATAAAGGCCACAGGGGAGGGTCCCTGGAGGTTCCAGAAGAGTGTGTTTGTTTGTGTGGGGACAGAAGCTATGAACCATTGTTACTGACTTGTGTGAGTGTGTGAGATCCAAAAATAGGGAATGGTATCCAACATGGAAGCTGGAGAATAGAGAGGTGATTGACACCCCTGAAACCCCCATTCTTCCCTTCATAGTGTGTGATGTGGGATGAAAATGGAGGCGCAGCCAAAAGACACAAACGTCTTTATCTTCGTGAGAAAAGAAAAGTGCACAAACATTGACTGGGGTCCTACATGGATTTGAGTTGCGTTCGCTTTTGCTAAATGCACTCTTAAGGTCAAGAACATATGTGTCCACACAGTCTCTCCACATCACACACATGCATTTGGTGCATAGACATCCCAGTTTCTCTCCCCCAAACACTGCCACTGATGCAGCTGCCATCTTATTTAGGACAAATCAACCAGAATCCAAATAAAACCAGATCCTCTGGAGGATGTTTAAAACACAGACCTCTAAATAAACCAGGCGCACGGATCTTCACACTCCTCCCCAGCCCTCTGATTTAATCAGTCAGCATTCTACAACCAGCACCTACCTCGATCGATGTAAACAGATGTGATCTAGTATGAAGAGGGCTTCACTGTTGCCAGGTGTGATGGGGTGCTGAATGTTAATTGAAAAATGTCACATTTCGGATTGAGCTCAGCTCGCTGCGTTTGACGTTTCTCTGTCGATCCACATGGACTCCAAAGCAGTCGAGAGCCCGGAGATTCAGCCCGTCAGAGCCAAAAGTCCGAACCGGAGAAGGTGTCAGAGTTAAAATACAAGGCAGATTCCGTATCCTTACAAAAAAACAACTAAATCCTTTGTTCAGTGGTGTGCATGATCTTCTCCGCGACAGAGCGACTGAAGACGATTTAAAATCCTCCCATAACCAAGCGGGTCCACCCTTCTTTTCTCTCCGTTATTGTGCTGATTCTGCCGCTGAGTTTCGGGCTTGACGCTCGCAGCTCCCCGCTGACCTTCTCCCGACTGAACGCATCACCAAAACAGCGCTCCGCACAACGTGCGTAAAGATAATCCCGCTACGCACCCGAGCGCGCACACGCACAGAAAGTGACATCTCTCCACACCCTGAGCGCGGCGGCGGACTCCTCTCTGTCCTTCCCTCTCTGTAACCGCCTCACTCTGATAAATGACTTGTTTACAGGCATGTGGTCAGCTTATAGGTTACCTCCCTGCAGGAGACAGCGAGTCAACTCCTAAATCTGTTGTCTTTATACTAATTAAAGTGTGGACACGATTGAACTCCCTGAATTGCTACCATAGCTGTCATATACAGGGCCCTGCAAACGTATTGGCATTCCTTTAACTCCATATTTTTCATGTTGCTGCCATAAACGTTAATGGATTTTATTGGGAGTAGTGGAGGGAGAGCATCTGTGAACAGGAATTTTGAAGTCTTGCTGCAGGTATAGAAATCGAGTGGGCCACTCCAATACATCTGCATATATATTGATCTATGCAGGTGTTGTAGCTCTAACTAGATGTTTTGTTGTCCTACTGGAAGGTGAACATACTGTATGTCCATGCCTGGCCTTTTGCAGCCTCTCTGGAAGTGTTTAGGATGAACAGTTAAGTAACATTTACTCACCAAAAAGTTGATCAAGTAATTACCCTGCACAAACAATGATTAGGAGGTTATTTTTTTACTTAACCAATGTTATTTTTACTATGCGTTTACTGCACTATTAATACTAATGTTGAGCTAGCTAAAAAACTATTAATATCATTGTCACTTTTGCTAGTAATCTGTAATTTTCTTTCCCATTGTTACCTTTAAAGTTTTTTGCCCCTATTACATTTTGGTGTATGTTTTTAGTCAGAGTCATTTGTACCTGTGTTTAGCTTGGACTCATAGCTACCTGCTTATTATTAAATGATGTAAAGTCCAGTTTACTATCATGTTATTACTCCACTATCATATTTCCTGTTGCTTGCTTACATTTGTTTTTCGAAATGCAGAGTTAGCTAATGAATTTACAGCGAATATAATTTCTTTAGACATTCAATTTCATTTAGTTTTTTTCTAGCCTCAAGGAAGACACATCTATAAAGATTTGCAGAATAGTTAACTCATTCCTCCTACATGAGCCACAACATTGGTATTATGGCACCATTTTGATGTAAATGCAGTTTTTTATGCATCGTTTTAATATCATGTATGAATTTCCCTGCTTTCACTTTTTATCTCCGAGGTCTTGATGCAGCAACAAACTGCTGTAAGAATTATTATTGTTTTTGGATTTCATCACGTTTGTTGCCACAGCTGCTCCAGTCCATCTTATAAGAAGGTTTTTCAGTGGTGACACCACACCCCAACCCCCATCTCTGCTACTCCCTCCCCCTACACCTCCTCCTCTCTGACTCTTGTGCTGCCTTATCACCACACAAATCTGTTGTCACCATGTTGTTTTAATTCTCCTACCATCACACTTTAGGAAAAGCAGGAGCAGTGGTGCCACGTCTATACAAGACACTATTATCTGTGTCAGATCTTATTGTATTTAATTGCAAATAATCCGCTGATGGGGTGTTAATCCATATGTTAGCTGTTGAACATCCATGGCACTGGTCCAGTTGTAGCAGAAAACTGGTATTTGACACATGCATTTTTGTTTTGAATCAATTTCTTGTTTTTCTGCTCTTTTCTTTCTCACACTCATAAATCCAGGCAAAAAGGGTGACACACAGTCTCTCGGAGCAGGAAGGAGGTGTATCATATGGACTGGCAGCTGAGGATGTGAGACTAATGTGACAGGTGCAGGCTGAGAGAGTAACAGCATGGGAAGAGGAGGTGGAGGAAGACCATGTGGAGGAGGGGTCAGTGTTTGAAACAGGAGGATTGAGAGAGATTAATGGTTCTTTCACTTATCAGCTGACAGACCCTTGCAGTATATCACTGGTAGTGCTGCCATTCTCATTATCTTTATATGAACCGTGGAAGATGTGAAAGGGAAAGGAAATCATTGAACAACCACATCTATTTAATCACAGGTGGTTGATTTAAAAGAAACATCCCTCATCAGATTGGAGTAATAAGTAATTAAGAGGCTTATGAGCATGTAATTACTGCATATGAGAATTACTCAGATACCCAGAGTTATAGTACAGATAATTCTCTCACATACAGTGACTGGTGAAGATGTGTAAAAAGCCTTTTAATAAATTCAGCTTTGTTCACATAAATTTAATCTCACTCTAGAATATTTTAATCAGCAACCAATGACTCCCTGTTTTCTCTTAGTTGCTATTCAAAATGGGAAAGACAAATGAACATGCTATTTAAGTTAGACTGATGATGCATGTGTTGATTTAAATTAAAAAAGAAAACAAATTGCTGACCTGAATCCTACGTTTCCCCACATATACAGTTAGAGCAATACTCACTCAGTGACAAAGATATAAACAAGGTAGAAAGCAAATCACAAAACAAATGACTGGCATTCACTGCCACAGCACTGCAGAAAAAGTTGCAGTGTGGGACTAGGCTACTGCAAAGGAATATTCATGTATTTTAGGGCTTTTTACACATTTTTACCAAGAGTGCCAAGAATTGTGGAGGGCAGTAGCATTCTGCAAAGACTTGATGCAGAGATGAGAGAAAAAAAGGCTTTGTAAAAGGTAATTTTATTTTTCCCAGTAGTTTCCATATAAAGTGCATGAAACATGTAGAAGGTTTTATCCATTACAAGGTGATTAGTCCATCTTCTATAGAAAATATAATAGTATGTGCAACAGCAATCTGAGCCAACTGCTTTGTTTTCTTACTCTCTGAATGAGAAACTGGTCATATGTTTTTTTTTTTACAGTATATGAAAATATTTAATTTCAAATGTCACTCCTAATGTATTTTAGCTTTAGAATTTCAATTAATCTCTGAATAATACTGGTTTGTTCTATATTCCACACCTTATTACTTGAACTGTATTTGAGCCTAGGTCTCTTGAGAACATCTGGTTCAGACTGAAAGTCATCATTAGTTTGAAGTTCAGATGAGAACCAGAATATTTATAGAGGGTTCTACAGTGACGTAGATCAGCGTGATTACATGTGAGGCTCAGTCACTGACCAATATAACCGTACTGACAGCCTGTACTAACTTTATCTTAGCGTTATGAGTTATTGTCTGTTAATGAGGGCCACATACTTTTAAACCTTCTTTTGTACCAAACCAACAGCCTCACAGGTGCTATCCTGGTTTATTTTGAGTCATTTATCATATATATATATATTTGAGTAATGCCTATCCCTTTCCATTCATATTTTTGCAGCATGTTTTTTCCTCTTCTTTCTTCTCCGGATGTTGCCTCGTCTCGTTGCCAAGGCCTCCTTTGGGCCACCAAACAACAAACAGCATAGTGACAGCAGGGTGGCCGACATGCAGGCGTGCATGCTGCATCTGTTTCCAGCGACAAGCATCAGAATGAGATCCTATGACCTCACAGGATGTATTAACTATGACAGGATGCAGGTGCTTAAAATTAGCAGGAAGAGGGACTAATTATAAAGAGTAACTTTATTTCCAGAGATACATTCCATTTTACACAGACTATACTGTATCCAACAAGGATAGGGGGTGTGAATCTGAAATATCGGTGCTTTCTGTGGAGGAAACATTTAAAACATTTGACTTTCAGGTCTTATCTGATCCATAACCTCACCATATATCCCAGTTCTTCTCATCCTGCTTTGTCTTGTATCTCTCTGTATTTTATGGAACATCCAAACAATTTAGGAAAAACTGCCTTGTAATAACCTGCACTAACACAATGCAGATCAATCTTTATGCAAAACCTGCAGTGAAGAGATATTGTAACCCCAAACATTAAATGCATAATTCTTAGATGCAGTAGCAGCTGGAAAGCAAACTGTTCAATATTTAGTTTTTTTTTTTTAAATCCTGCAAATGAAATTCAGAACTTATTACCCTGTTGTGCTATTATTATAATTATACAGTTAAAAAAAAAAAGGCACTCTTGCTATTTCCTATTGTGTTGGTAGTTCTACTAAGAAGGATAATCAAAACCTAATCTATCCACCACACTGCTTCTTCAGTTCAGCCTCCAGTAGTTACCAAAGTCAAGACTCCAAGCAATAGAACAGAAGCCAGCATGATGCTGAAGTTCATTTAAATGCCAGGGAATCAAGTTGTCAATAAATAATAAATAGCATAGAAATGAGTACAACATACTTCTTGGCTCCACAAACATTGGCATGGTGTAATGTGACCTCTTTAAAGACGTACCCTGCGCTTGTTTTCATTCAGTGAGGCTTGAAGACCCTTCTGTCAGCTGTTCAGGTTTTTCAGTGGTCTTATAAACTGGATTTAACCTACAGAAAGTCAGGGTGGGGTCAATGGTATAAAGGCAGCACCAGGATTTACCTTTCTGCTCCATTGTCCAGTCACTAGGTCCTCATGTGGGATCTTTAAAGCTTGGCTGAACAGCAGGACCTAGTTATCACAGACAAAGTCATTTAATATGGTGTGTTCAAAACTCATGGCCAATTTAAAATCACCAAAGAGTCGAACATGGACTGGAAAATCAGGAAAAGAAAGCTCACAGAAGCTCAGCGAGAACACCATGATACAGAATGTGAGAACGACCAGTGGTTTACTCTAAATCACAAGTTGATCATTCATGTCAAAATTACTAAGCTTGTCTCATATAAAACAAAAAAAACAGCTTTGTTTTCTCATGATGGGAATGACAGGAAAAAAGTGGGTGGTTGTCATGAGGTTTATCCTTTATGGAATCTGGGAGTGAACACTAATGTTGATCAATAATTAGCGTTCTTTGATAGGAAACCTACAGCTTGAATCAATAGCCAAAATAATGAAGTACAACTTTTTTTTATTGTGGTATCAAAATACTTTCAATTTATCATAACAAAGTGATCTTTTTTTGGTCAAAATAACTAAATATGTTAAGCCATTATCTGGAGAAATTGAACAATGTCATCCAGAGAATATGATGTAAATTACTGACTTGTTAAACAAATTGCCTAGCTTGTCTTTGCTTGACTTTCCATAGATTGGGTAAAATCAGCTGTGCCAACATCAAATCAGCATTACTGCAGAAAGTGGGGAGCTGCCAGGGCTGCAACTCAGCTTAGTGGTGGCTAAAGAACAAATTAACTAAGTTGCACTTTTACACAAACAGCAAAACATTAGTGAAACATGAAGATGCTAAAAAAATTGTTGCTAGTTGTAGCATTGCTATAGAGGTAAAAAACAAGACACTCAAATCTGAAGATTTCCTTCCTTGTTTTGCAGGCTATAAGCTAGGGTTAGCATTGCAGCACAATTATCTGTTATAGGAAGTTAGAAAAGAAGCAGTTTAAAACTCTTATATTTAATTTTTGATACTTGCCATGTGGCAAAAACATAATAGACATCTGGAAAAATGCCCAATTTATTTTAAATCAGCACATATATATTAGCATCCAGTTTGAGTGTGATCATTTTCACCAGTGAGTGTTTCTGTACCCCAAAGATATTGGAAAAAGTATTTTTTTGTGGGCAAAGTTTTACAATCATTGAAACCAGCACCGAATATCTTTTTTTTTTCTTTCGTGGCTGTAAAAGTTAACTTATATAACAAATATAACAAAACATTAAATATGACATTAAATATAACAAAGCAAAAACTAAGCAACTTACGTGGAAAATTTTGGTCAAATTGAATTTTAAGTTATTTCTAAATTCCTACTACAACTGCAACTTATAGTTATACAGTTTTAAAGCATAAAGAAGCAGAGACAAAATGCACCTTACATTAATAATCCAGCTGAGAAACAGATCTTATTGGTTGATTTAATACATAATTTAAAGCAATGCTGTTTTAGCATTTAATTTTGTGTAGGCATGGAAAAGCCAAAAGTGTCCCAACTGCCCCAGTGTGCCCTACTACTGCACTGGATTTGTATTGAAAGTGATAACTTGGATCTGAAATTGATGTCACACCCGAGTTGAGTTGGCAAGTTTGAAAAATAGTGGGGTTTGCTCATTACTGTGGTGCTATAAGCAATGCTAAAAGCGAATAACAATGCATTTCTTTCAATTTTATGCATCTAAACACCAGTGAACATGATTACAAACAGGTTGTATGGTACCATGTGTGAAACTGGTTTAATGTGATTCAAGCTGTCAAAAGTGCTAATATATCTACAATTTTCACTACAATTTATGAATGGCAGCAATTTTGGATAGTGAACAATATTCATTATGGCCGAGTGGGAGCAAAAATAATGTGGCTTTAAGATACAAAATGTTGTGTTCAGCAGTTTTCAGTGTCCATGTTGCTGAGCAGAGACACCATATCAAGCAATCCTCCACCAGTGAGTCATATAATACAACTGTTTACAAAATAACAAGACAGTGAAATGCTAAAAAGGAATAATTTTTACATGTACTATTTAAATATAAATATAGGAAAAGATCGCAAGCCACTATTTAATGTGTTTAACATTAATAATAGATTTACTCATAACTATGTATGCCCATTGTTATCCATTTCCTCTAAGATGAATACCCTGCAATTTTTATTAGTTCCTAATTAGTGTATTTTAGCATGCTAATGTGCTACTCTCAGACAATAAGCGAATTAATGGCTGCTAAATATTGGTTTTGGGAAAAATTCACCATAAGCAAATTGGTATGCTGGCACATTTGTCCCCAACGAGACTGAAGAATACTAGTACACAATCATTCCTTTATTATTAGTCCTATTCCCTCCATATTTGTATAAAACTTATAAGGCACATAACACGAGAACCACAAATAGTCAGCAGAAACCTCTAGACGCTACAGATGACCCTGCAAAAACAAATAAATACAAATATATATTAATCACTAACAGTAAGTGTTGGTTTGTTAGGTTTTCATAGCTGGTTTTAAAGATATTTACCATGAAAAAAGGTATTAAATATTTTAAGTTCAACCCAAACCTCTCCCAACAAGAGAGCTATTAATCAATCTCCTGGAAGAGAAACATAAGGCCCAGTGAAAATAGGCCCTTTTTATTGTAGATGAATGTTTTACATAAGGGGGAGTTAGACTACAGCAGTGTTTTATAAAACTGTACTCCTTGTCTCAATCTTTTGCTTTCAACCATTTCTTCCAGCCCAAGCTGTAACCTCTTGAGGTCTTGTTTTACCTCCACCCGTCTGAACAATTACCTAGTGAAGTGGAAGCCGCTCTGTCTGCATTGGGCAAAGTCTGAATGGGGGTGGGACGAAAGGAAGTAGCTTTTCCATTGATTAAAACTAAGAGAGGAGCTAATGTTGGATTAAAACAAAGACTGGGGACACATATATTGAGAATGGGGGTTACTAGAAAAGATTGGGCGACATGTTTTGCAAGTAGTACTGAAACCATAGATGATTATATTTGTCAACAATGAGACATTTGAAAGCAGATAACAGACATTTGTCATTTCATCTCAACCCCCCCTAAATAAGCATTTATGGGTTTTTTGTATGAGCAAGCTTTCAAACACACGCAAAACACACACAAGGATTTGAGGTCACAGCATATGACTGTTGTGGTGTTTTTGGGAGATTCAACCATTCACTCTCTACCACTTCTAATTAGATTGCTGGTGTTTCTCAGAGGAGGCTTCATTCATGTCCACTGCACCATAGGGTCATCAATCTGGCCACACAAAGATAGTCTTCTGTTCTGTTTCAATGTTGCGATCTTAACTTTTTCCGAGTCTACTGGCTAAGCTTCATCTACAGGCCATTTTTGTCACCATGTCTCATCTCTTGTCAGTTTTTCTAACAGCTCCCACATAGCCCATTTTCCCTCCTCTCAATATTCATGTCACAACTTTGTCTCTGCATTTGTTCTTAAAACCTTGTACACCTTCAAACTTTTCATATTTTGCTCAATTACAACTGCAAACCTCAGTGTACTTCATTGGGATTTTATGAGATGTACTCGTACTCGTCATCTTCCACTTTATCTGGGACCGGGTCGCGGGGGCAGCAGACTCAGCAGAGACGCCCAGACGTCCCTCTCCCCAGACACCTCCTCCAGCTCCTCCGGGGGGAGCCCAAGGCGTTCCCAGGCCAGCCGAGAGACATAGTCCCTCCAGCGTGTCCTGGGCCGTTCCCTGGGCCTCCTCCAGGTGGGACGTGCCTGGAACACCTCCCGAGGAAGGCGTCCAGGAAGCATCCGGTATAGAGGCCCGAGCCACCTCAACTGGCTCCTCTCGATGTGGAGGAGCAGCGGCTCTACTCCGAGCCCCTCCCGGATGGCCGAGCTCCTCACCCTATCTCTAAGGGAGTGCCTGGCCACCCTACGGAGGAAGCTCATTTCAGCCGCTTGTATCCGGGATCTCGTTCTTTCGGTCATGACCCAAAGTTCATGGCCATAGGTGAGGGTAGGAACGTAGACCGACCGGTAAATTTAGAGCTTCACTTTTCGGCTCAGCTCTCTCTTCACCACAACGGACCGGCACAGCGCCCCCATTACTGTGGCAGCCGCACTGATCCGTCTGTCGATCTCCCGCTCCATTCTTCCCTCACTTGTGAACAAGACCCTGAGATACTTAAACTCCTCCACTTGAGGCAGGAACTCCCCTCCAACCTGAAGAGGACAAGCCACCCTTTTCTGGTCGAGAACCATGGCCTCTGACTTGGAGGAGCTGATCTTCATCCCAGCCGCTTCACACTCGGCTGTGAACCGCCCCAGTGCATGCTGTAGGTCTTGGCTAGAGGGGGCCAGCAGGACCACGTCATCCGCAAAAAGAAGAGACGAAATCCACTGGTCCCCAAACCAGACCCCCTCCGGCCCTTGGCTGCGCCTAGAAATCCTGTCCTTAAAAGTTATGAACAGGACCGGTGACAAAGGGAAGCCCTGCCGGAGCTCTATGTGTCTACCATTTTTGTACATTTGGGGAATGACATTTCTGCCCATTTTTCTTTGCAGATAGCTATTTTTTAAATTACAGTAGATTCAAATCATGTGTAAACATCAGTAATTAAGTCATGTCCTAGATTCTCAATTGAATTTAGGTCTGAACTTTGACTGGGCCATTCTACCACATGAAATGCTTTGATCTAAACCACTCCACTGTAGCTCTGACTGTTTAGTGTCATTGTCTTTCTGGAAGCCGAACCTCCTCCTCCCAGTTTCAAGTCCTTTGCAGGCCACCAAAAGACTTCCTTCCTCGCTTTAAACTTTTCGACAAGGTTATCCTTAACCTGTCTGATTTGTTTACTAATGAGCTTCTTTTGCACAAATATATGCTACATTGGTCTATCACATAACATTCTAACAGATACATAGATGTCTGGGATTGTAATGTTCAAAATGTGAAAAAGTTCATGGGGTTTGAATACTTTTGCAAGGCGCTATATGTCAATGCCACCAAGCAATTAAAGGAAACCCATGCAGCGTGTGTCTAATGTGTTGGTATTATACACAATTAGCTAAATTCAGCACTTCAGAGCTGTATAAGTTTAGTAACTTCATCTCTCTCTTTAAGCTTGAAAACTGAGCTGGTAGAACCAGAGAGCAGAACCACACTCAGGAAGGATGGAGCTCCACTCAAATGAATCTCCACTGGACGGCCCGGTAAAGGAGTGCAGCCATTTTTTGGGAGTGAGGAGCCATCTCCCTGGTGAGTACCATGGCAACACCCAACATAGGCCCCAGCTTCCAGAGATGTTCTTTTCAAGCTCCCAGTCTAATGTGGCAGGCCAGTTTTTTTTTTGTTATGGGCCTTCTATTGCTCCCACTCTCTCCAGTCCATTCTTATGTTTCTTCTTTTTTTCTCTGCCTGCATGACATGGCCCTGGCCTTGTTTGCCAGCCTGTCGAGGCTGTGAGCAGACTGCTGATGGTGAGTGTCCGTGGGAAAATGTTGCCAGACAACACACTGGTATGTGACAGTCAGGGAGGGCTAATAATGCCTGTGTGGAATAAGATGGAAAAACATTACCACGGACAGAGTGACTCGGCCTATATATATATATATATATATATATATATATATAATATATATATATATGGTTTTTCAAAGCTTAGCTTCTGTACTTGTTTTGTTGTTTTCTTTTTTTTTTTGTGTAGTCCTTCCTGACCGTAACATATAGTGTGCAGTTTGATCTTCTAAAATGAGAAAACTAAACAAAGAGGAAAAAAAAAATGTCAAAACTTACAGTGTATTACCAGCATCTGAAAGTCATGTCTTTGGATATGTAAAAATCCTGACAGAGGATCCCAAAGAGGCATCATCCTACAGTGTTCCCAAACTGATATTTGAAAATCACCTTATTGGAGAAAACATACTATCTTATGTCTGTCAGACTATGCGTAAAGCCCAGTTAAAATAGTTTAAATATTGTTTAAGTAATTCCTCTTAGTCAGATAAATCTTTTACCAATTCATAAGATTAATTTGTACCTACTTTTTGCCATTTTTATTTCCTCCTAATTCCATTTTCATAAATCATTTAACAAAAGGAAAGAGACTGTTCAAAAATGGGAGATTGCAAAAACCACAGCTAACCAAAAAGAACACAAAGACCCATCATACATTTCTCAAAAATGATCTTGATAATTCCCAAGACCTTCAGAAAAATATTCTGTGTACTGAAAATGGAAAGGAGATTAAACTAACACCACATTTCTGAACACATAACTGGTTCTGCCCCCAGGAGTGGCACAACCAGTTATCGGGTTGAGAGGACATACACATAAAATAGGGCTTGGTTGGTTTGAATAACAATTTTCTCTTAATAATTAAAATCTCCATTTAGAAAAGGCTTTTTTGTCTTTACTTATCTTTTATATTAAAGAAGAATTCTATAGGAGTGCAAATATTTTCTTGCACTACATTTAGCAGTGAGTATAGCCTGGGTTAGATTGTTCTGTAGTGCCCTAATTTACATAGTATTATTGCAGATTAATATCGAGGTTTCGGATCTTGACAATAAAATTTACAATGAAAGTAAAAAAATTAAAAGATATCGCACACAAATGTTCAAAATGGAAACTCCATATGTGTCTTGTCTATAAATGAGCTATGTCCCAAATATCTATAAACTGCTTTTCCTCCATATCTGTGAGAAATAATGTGCTACATTAATATAAATCAGATACAAAAACCATGAAAATTTGGGTTTTCTGGTTTATTACATTCATGAAACCATGATTACCAGGAGTCATTTAAGGTGCATGTTAACTATTACATTGTTGCAGACATAACATAGCTTAATAGTACAGGAAGGTATGTTCACATCACAATCATGCTGAATAATTCACAGGTCTTACTGCCAATGAGTATTTGACACATGCAAGAACAAAGCTTCCTATTGACGTTAACAGAGAGCCACCTTGTGGATAAAAGGTGAAGTGCAGACAGGGAAGAAATCAGACATTAACCAGTGTTTATTTTGTCATGGATATTTAAAAAAAGAACACACACACAGAAGCTTATGACGGCTAAATTTAAACGAAAGAAAGATATTCAACAGATTCTCTTTTTTAGTATATTTACCTGCATAATTCAAAATTTATAATCGAGCTTGATCTGTTACCTCACTTCACCATTCTAACGTGAATCCATGAGTGTCTGCAGCCAGCTGAGGTGGCGCGACACTTTTTGGAAGATGTACCCTTTGGTGCAGTCATCCCCATCTGGTTGCTCACCACCCCTGTGAGAAACAACACATCTCTGT